>NW_019173301.1:290143-370420 GCF_001773325.1 Penicillium arizonense
TCGGTTGGGGTTTGTGGGCCGGCAGTCTATCGGTACATCCGGGACGGACCGAACAATATCATTGTAGTAATAAAAACCTTGAAAGGGTCACAGTGTAAGGTTCTGAGAACCCGAGGTTAAGGAGGGTTAAGCCACAGACCCCCCGGGGGCCAGGGGCTGCCAAGCCATCTTTCTGGCCTCGCAGGGCTTGGTATGGGGGCCGCTCTCTTCTCTTTCTTATCATCTCTCGGCTCATCTAACCTGCGTGATCTTCTGGGCCAAAGGTGGAATCTATTTCTCTCAAAGGAACGGTTACATCGTTCCTATTAGCGCCGGAGTTAGATGTCAGGTCTCACTCTCTTTAGTGTTGTGTCAATTCTGTACTCCGTACTCGGTACACAAACGACATCTGGCTCTGTAATTGACTCTACTAACCTCGTTCAAGAAAATTAATCGATAGTTCAGCCATGTGTGATTCAGTGGAGAAGACTTGAACAACGGCGATGTCCATAAGCGTTATCCATAAGCGTATAAATCACAGCAGGTGACCATGACAGAAGGATTTCCCTACAGGATAATCACTCAGAGCATCAACCATTATGCTTTCGTCTAACCTGTATCTTCTGGCCATGGGCTTGACTCTGTCAACAGCTTTTGCCAGGCCAAATGTCGTCCGCCGCGACGAGATTCCCCAACTACCCTATGATCCAAACACTACTCCATACTGCACATGGTGGGTAGACGATGATGGTTCAAGCAAGTGCGCTGATATCCCTGCCTATTGGGCTATATCGATGGCAGACTTTGTCCGATGGGTAACTTGCTTCCTCTGAACTATCTATGTCTAATGTCTGATCTCTCCAGAACCCATCCGTCGGCAGCAACTGCGCAGGATATGTTTCCGGCAAGTCTTACTGTGTCGAAGCATACGGAGAACCAGCTCCTGGTACTGGCACAACTACTGCTAGAGTCACAACCACTTCAACCACCACTACTTCAAGTACCACTACAACTGGTGGTGCCCCGGGTCCTACCCAGTCAGGACAAGTGGCCAACTGCAACAAATGGGATCTCGTTCAATCCGGAGACACATGCAGCGTCTACCTGGCTAAGTATCCCGGCCTTACCTTGGCCAACCTCGTTGCATGGAATCCCGCCATTGGGTCCCAGTGCCAGGCTCTTTGGGAAGAGACATATGTAAGGCTGGCGAGTTCAATTTCCACGGAGTAATGTTAACCATTTGAGCAGATATGCACCGGTGTAACCGGCTGGACCCCTAGCCCGACCACTACCAAGGCTACCACAACCTCTGCAACTCCAACCAATGGTATCACCACGCCACAGCCCATCCAGCCTGGCATGATCGCCGACTGCAACAAATTCCACATGGTAGTCGACGGCGAGGGCTGTGACTCAATTGCCAAAGCAAATGGCATCACTCCCGCCCAATTCTACGCGCTTAACCCCGCATTAGGAAACAAACTGCTCCGCCTTATGGCTTGGCTACTATGTCTGTGTATCACGCATCGGCACCGCACCCACCACAACCAAGGCTACCACCACAGCAACAAAGCCAACAAACGGTATTGCCACTCCAACCCCTATCCAAGATGGCATGGTGGACAACTGCGACAAATTCCACTTGGTCGTTGAGAACGACCAGTGCACCACAATTGCACGCAACAGCGGAATAAGCCTCTCGCAGTTCTACTCATGGAACCCCACTGTAGGCAAAGGTTGCGAGACGCTCTGGAATGGCTACTACGTGTGTGTGAAGATCGTGGGTGTTAACCCCATTGGCACCACTACCACGAAGACAACCACTACTACGAAGGCAACCACCACTGCCGGTAATGGAATCGCTACGCCCACCCCAATCCAACCCGAGATGACAACCTCATGTAAGAGGTTCCACAAGGTTGTTGATGGGGATCAGTGTGGGACCATTGCATCTGCAGCTGATATCTCGTTGAGTCAGTTCATTTGGTGGAATCCGAGCGTTGGTGGCAATTGCCAGTCATTGTGGCTGGGATACTGGGTTTGTATTGGAAACTGAAGAAGGGATCAATATGTTTATCGGAATCTATGACAACTAAGATGTAACCATGTCGAGAAAAAGAAACTGAGTACATAGAAGGGACTGAATCAAAGACCTATGGAGGCAGTATTTGTAACGCAGTAAAGGGAATAATGAGTTGCGAATCCCGTCAAAAATGCAAGATACTAGTGCGCGTAGAAGGCGTATAATAATGAGTTTTTTTATACATATTTTCGTTCTTTGCTGCAACCCACCTAAGCATAGTTGTATTCATTCTGTTGTGATATGAGGCTGGTGCAGACCAGGAACGAAGCCGAACCGTCGGAATTAATACCGAGGTATCTATACGAAGAACCAAGTTGATTGGAAATCAACTTGATCTTCTCTTTGTGTAGATAGCCTCATGTTTCCCTCTGAATAAATAACAATCAATTCATTTCCTCTGAAATATAATAGGTTATGAGCCCGGGAGCAATCTCTCGGGTGCCGTCTCTAGTCATCTAAGAATCATCTTTTGTCGAATAAAGAGGGGCCCTTACATTACTAGCTTGCCGAGTTTTACAGCACCCATCTGCTTACTCATTTTCTACGTTATAGATAGCTTCTTGCCAAGGCTGCTTGCCAAGCGTTTCATGCTTGCTAAGCCCACAATAGCCCAATATTCGGCCCCTAAGACAGTTTCTAGCAATTACACTCATTCTATGCCATTGGTCTATCTTAGAACTAGCGCGTACCGTATCTCTTGGAATCGACAGATAATATAGCGAGGCTTAATCTTGTTTTGACACTTCTCCTTGGAAATATTATTTACTCTCCACTGTAGTGCTTAGTACCATGGATCGAATCCGAGTGACCACTAACTGTCTAGTCTTAACTTCGAGCAAAATTGTCAAATAGTGCAGGATGCAAGATTGTACAGACCCAGCAGTTGCACTGAATTTGAGCTCAGTACCACGGAACCAACGCCCTAGATTCATTTATATTGGATTCTCATCTAAATCAGGCTTTTATCACCAATAAACAAGACCGTGAGCTAGATACATGTATAGGCTGATTGCATCACTGACGGCTTTTATGCTATCCAACAATGATCTAGGCTTTCACCCCGGAGTTTCGTAGTGCCGGAGGACCGATCATTTCCAAGCGAGGGCGGAACTAGAAATTGGAAATGAAAATAATGGACCGTTTAAGCGTGGGTCTTCGGGTCTGGGCCAAAAAAAAAAAAATCATTCTAATTTTGAGCTCATTTCGTGGCCGGCAGTTACGGCGTTTGAGGCTTCGAGGGCGTTCGGCCCGAAAGCTTAAATTTGAGTTTTTTACCTCCATGTGCTTTGGCTGTGTAACCAAAGATTCCATAAGTTTAGAGTACAGTATTGAAACGCTAGATTCATCTGAAAAGCTATCCTTCAGATGGTTGTTTCCAGATGCCAGGGCGGGCAATTGCTTCGCGGCTCGGCACAGTCTCCACCATTACGACGGCCAAGTACGACATCAAAGCTCTAGCCAGATTCGAGTGCAATGCATCTACTTTTAGTTCATTTCAATGAGGAAATGCAAATGTCGATCAGTGGACCAGATCTCTCGTAGGTTGATTTTCCGCTCGGTGAACCGGTGGTTCATAAGGCTGGTGCACTAAAATCTCTGAGGTATCCACTGCGAAGTCAAGTGCCTACAGTAGAGGTTATGAGTCCAAGGGTGTGTACCAACTCAGAGTCATTACACAGACTATAAGATATATTCTCCCTCAATTCGACAATCTTACAGTTTGGGGGCCTTTCAAAGCATTTCGTAATATCTATAAGAAGTAAGAAACAGGTGGACCCAAATGATTCAGCCGGTCCGTGGTAGCCTACACAGAGCCTATGCCATTCTACCCATTTTCATTGGGACTATTCTTAGGTGTTTCCATAGAAAGCATCTGCTTCTCGCGCTAGTCGTATCTAGAAGGCAGTTGGCTGGCCCCCGATCAGTGAGGCAGACTGCTGGCCCCCATCGTGGAAGAAACAACAAGCCCCATGTTACTATTATCTTTCTACGGTTATTCCTCACGGAATACATGCTGTGAAACATGGCAATAGTAGCCAATAACGACGATGGGTTTGTCAATTTCTTTGGTTTACTCAGGGTCCTTGTTCCTGACCCAACTTCTACTGCGTTCTGTAACTCCGGTTCATCTGTTCCTCTTCTTCGGCCCCATCAGTTAGCCTGAACCTGAGTATAGATGGGGCCAAGTCACCGAGCTATGGCCCACAATCTCAGGCGAGAATTTTACTTCGAAGTGTTCTTGATTTGATTTGAATAAATTATCTAAATGCCCTGAGATCCTCTCCCAATGCGAGATATTCACCTTTTTATCGGGTGACTTCGCGTTGCCGTCCAACCTATCCATTGACTTATGTTACCCGACAGTATAACGGGTACTCCTATATATATTTCCCATGGCTGAACAAAAGAGCCAGAGAAATTCTATTGTGGAAGACGTGTTCATCCCTAAAGAACTACTCTCAACTGCCAGATTCAACTCACCATGGGAATTGGCTCGATGGGAACAGTCCCTCCCCGACAACAACCGTATATCATATCCCACATCAAGCCAGACCAGCTCCAGTCGTCCCCTCAGTCTATCCGCTCTACGATCCGTAGCAAGACCACGATCTGCAATTCGGCCCCGTGGACGCAGTGATCCCCCGGCATTTCAGGGTAATTGAATCCAATTTCTTGATCCATATGATAATCTAACTGATTCTTAGGGGGACTATTTGATTATTTTGATAAACCCACCTTCGAACCCGCAGCTCCAATTCTCGAAACGGATGCCATATCACCACCTCAAAATGCAATGCTCAGCCCCCAGCCACTCAGCAAGGCCAGCTCTCAGTCCATTTCCAGTGGTGATAACAGTCTACAAGAGGTCTACGAAAAGGCCAAGTTGAGAGGTGTTGCTATCCAACGGAGACATTGGGTACGGCTTTTATTTGAATGGAGTATCTATGTACTGCTCGTTCTCTTTGTTTATTTTGTCCTTGTTGGTATGCCTCTATGGAAGGGAGGAGTATGGTGGTTATATTGGGTTGTCCAAAACAAATTCGTTATCCAAGGAGGATATGCCATCGTGATTGGATTGGCTGCACTGTGAGTATCTGCCTAAATTGTCGAGTTTCTTGCCCTAACCAATCCCAGATATGCCTTCTGCCCACTTCTCATTCTATTCGAAAAAGACCCCAACCCTTCTGTCGAAGAACAAGACCTCGAACAAAACTCCGATAATGTCAAATCAACAGCCCTACTTATTCCCTGTTACAAATCAGCCAGTATCATCGGCCCTACCTTGGACGCAGCCTTGAAAATTTTCCCAAAAGAGAATATCTTCGTGATTGCAAATGGAAACTCTCAAACACCCCTCGACAACACAGAAGAAGTCTGCAAACCATACGGCGTAAATCATCTCTGGGTACCAATTGGATCGAAGATCGTCGCGCAGTTTGTCGGCTGCTACGCAGCTAAGGACTTTGAAAATGCTGTTCTCATTGACGATGATTGCCTTTTGCCTCCTGTTTTCCCTATTGTCAGCGATCGGCTCAAAGGCCGTGTTCGATGTATCGGCTATACGATCAAGAGTGTTGGTCCAAACTCCTCCAGGGGAACATACTGTCAGCAGGCACAAGACCTCGAATATAAAATGTCCGGTCTTCAACGAGACTTCTTTGGAAAGTGCGGCAGTGCAACATTCCCTCATGGTGCTATCTCACTTTGGAACCTGGAGTTCCTGAAGGCGACTTTCCACGAACACCCCGGCTTCTCGGTTTCGGAAGATTGGTTCTTCGGCGATGCGTGTCGCCGTCTTGGAGGACGCATTACTATGTGCTCCCAGGTCTTTGTGGAAACTGAAACTCCCTCTTCGGTGTTCATCAGTGGCAGTGGCAGTCGTGGCGGATTCGGCGAGATGACCATCTTTTCGCAGAGATTCAAGCGGTGGAATTTCTTCTTCGTGATCGGTATCTATTACGATCTCAAGTATATTTTCACCAGCTGGAAGCTCGGCTGGTGGGAACTTGGTGCGAAGCTTTGCGTATTCCAAGAGGTCTGTAATTTCTCCAATAATTGAGATTATCAGCGACTAACGTTGCACAGGTATACGAAACGCTCATCTACCTCCTCGCCCCCTTCGTGCTCCCAATCTCCTTCATCGTGCGCCCCGGATTCTGTGGTATGCTATTAGGTGTAACAATCGCCATGTACCTGATCAACGTGATAATCTTCAACGAGATCCACCTCCGCCTGAAAAAGGAGCGCGTCAACTGGAAGGTCCTCTTCTTTTACTACACATTCTACAAGATTGCCTTGACGGTCATCAACGTCTTCAGCTGCTACTGGTCTCTCTACAAGTACGCTCGGTACTTCGCCCAGCGCCACCCGAAGGTCATTGAAGATCGGCAGGCTGTAGAGGTTCTTCTCAGTCTTGAGCAAGACAGCCGGCGGTCTTCGATGGATGATGATGTTATCCCACTTGATGCGCAGGCTGGAGAGGTTGGGCGTGGATTGGGAAGGAAGTTGACTTTGACTAAGGTGCAGGCTGGGAAGAAGCCTGAGCGTCCTCAACATGAGGAGAAAGCTGCCCAGGGCGGATGGATATAGATACAGATTTTGCATGATTGGTGTTTATATATAGACTATCTACCTAAATATTGTACCTTCTGTTTTTATCTTTACTTTGGGGGCAATAGGAGTCACAGCGCACTCAGAACTTGCTACTGGGTTCGGCATTTAACGCAGATTGTACGTTCTTTCTCGGCAAGCCAAAAGTTGCGTGTTCATAGAGTTCGATGAGGTCACGCGCTCAAGATAAGCCGAGTCTCGCAATATTCTCGGGATGTACGGGGGTATTGCCACTCTATATTCAGTTAGTCGCGTTGCACATTGTTCAAATAACCCGAGTGTCTTTGGGTTCGATACGGCTCGGAACCGAGCACGATGTTACAGGCAAAGAGGCAAAGACCACATTTACATCATCCCCTCATCGACATCATAGCCGAAGCCTGGGGCTCTGCCATGTACCCCTGAAGATGCGGGTCGTTAGCTCAAATCTGGGGGAGTCCATTGGCTAAGTCAGGTTCTATCAGGTTGGGCAGCGCAGGCGGGAAATATGCCTGAGTATATATCGTGTCTGTCGACGGTATCTAATCAATGTTGCAAGTGGCGGGTTCAGAAGAGTTGAGGCGGGTTCGATGTCTGTTCTTGGGGAATCGACCCGCTTGGCGTGGGGTTCCGTTGCCAGATCGGAACTATAAAGGTCAGGTGATCGGATTACAAGAAGTTAGATATCAGATAGGCAAAACATATAAGTCATTCAGGTTTGCAATGTTCTATAGCTTAATCACATTTCTTTGACTTCATCATGGCTACCTCAGTGATGCACTATCTTGGCTTCGGCAAGGATGCTCCTGTAACAAAGGAGCCTGCCAAAGATACCCCCATTCGGGCATTACCTGCATCATGGTATACTTCTCCCGAAATGTATGAGTTGGAGCGCCGTGCAATTTTCTCGAGGAGATGGCTCTTCATCACCCACAGCATGCGAGTCAAGAACACCGGCGACTGGCTTCGCTATGAGATCGCCGGTTACGACTTCATCATCACCCGTGACCGGCAGGGCAACATCAACGCATTCCACAATGTGTGCAGACACCGAGCGTATCCAGTCATTGAAAATGAGGGCTCGGGAAATTCCAAAATTATCTCCTGCCGATACCACGGCTGGTCTTATGGCCTGAATGGTAAACTTGCCAAAGCCCCCGGATATCAAGAATTGGATGGTTTCGACAAAGATAAGAACAATCTGTTTAAAATCCATGTCAAGGTCGATGTCAATGGCTTCATTTGGGTCAATCTCGATGCAAAAGAAACCCCAGAAGTTTCATGGGAAGAGCACTTCCGCGACGTCGACAAGCAAGAGCGGTACAAGGCCTACGACTTCGAGAACTACGACCTTGACCATTCCTATGAGCTAGAAGGCCACTATAACTGGAAGATCCTGGCTGATAACTTCAACGAATGTTACCACTGCCCAACGACACATGCCGATATTCCTGCTTTCCTCAACCTTGAGTCCTTCGACAGCGACACTAAGGACGGACATATCCAGCACCATTGCGAGTCAACACCGGAGCAAATGGCCAAAGGTCTCTATACCGCCAGCACCTACTACTTCCCCATGTCTGCCATGGTTGTTTCGTAAGTCCCCCACCATACAATGCTCAGTTTATATTCTAACCCACGCAGACCGCATTTCATCATGATCCAGAAGTTCCTGCCTAAGAGCCAAAATAGCTCCCAGATGGCCTATGAAATCTACCGAAACAGGAATTCCTCCGATGAAGACTTCAATCTGATCAGCGACATGTATGCCCGCGTGATGGGCGAAGACAAGGTCCTCTGCAACAACGCCCAAAAGAACCTCGATCGAGGTGTCTTTACCAACGGCCAACTTCATCCGAAATACGAGAAAGCGCCGCTGTTCTTCCAGAGCACAGTCCGAGATGTAGTCACAGAGCACTTTGAGCGCGAGAAGAAAGAGGGACGAGAAATCTGGCCGGCGAAGGCTAAGGTGCCGTGTGACGCGGAGGTTAGTGACAAGGACGAGGCGATCTGTGCTTCTCTTGCTTGTGGAGCTCAGAAGGAGGTTTTGGCTTGGTAATTGTACAATTGTTTACATTTGCATTTGGTGCGATTTGGTCATATTGGGTCATCTACATTCCATAAATTGAATTTAGCCTTATCGAATTGAAGTGGTTTACAAACAACAGCACAAAGTCAAGACAACGTAGTTGGTGTATCTGCCTATAGCTTGGCATCGAATTTCTGCGTTGCTCATATCTATGCGCCCGCAGTAATATAAGGCCAGAGACATGGCATAATTATTTGCTTTGATGTGAATATGGAATTACGGCAGAGGAACATTGAAGTTGAGTTAAGCGACTGGAGGATCTATATACAAGGCACAATTTGGGCGAAACAATCCATCCCAAGGTCCTATGGGGTAGTGGTTATCCCTCCGGTTTTTGAGTTTACCCTGTCTAACAGGGCCGCATACCGGCAACCCTGGTTCGAATCCGGGTAGGACCTCTTCTATCATTTCTTTTTTGTTTTTCATTCATTTACATACCTACATAACTCTGAATAAAGCGCCTACAGTAATTTTGTTTTTATCGCCTAGCTTTTAGAAATGATAATAACCAGCTACGCTTGATCAAACTTGCCTACCCTTGTTTGATCATTTTGGCGACGAACGTCCTAGGAAGCCCGGGGAACTAGCAACTACACTCCCTGCAGATATGAAGTCAATTTATAGATAAATCTATACCTCTTAGCAAGCTGATAAGAGATGGTAGGTACTGTACAGAGTTTTGCATTTTTCTCTGCATTGGTTTTAATATAGGAAAAATATAAAATATCAAGTTCTGTTGCTACGAACATTTATATATTTTGGCAAACTAATCCGTAAATAAAATCACGTTCAGCTAGATATTCGCTGTAAAGACTACACTTCCATTGCCAGCAGTATAAGCGATATGAATAATATAAAGAATGTATAGAAAAACAAAGACCTACTATGCTAAAGATCAGAATCTGAATTGCCAAAAAGCAAAAACATAAAGGTCCCGGCCGGGGTCGAACCGGCGACCTTCCGGAATAGCCAAACCACGAAGTGGAATTGAGTCAAAACCGGACGCGATAAACCGCTACGCCACGAGACCATGTGATGAAGGTATTTGTTCCACAAAATTTCCCAACTTTGCAGGCTATTTTGCCCAAGATGTATACTTCGCCCGCTTTCTCTTTTCTTTTTCGTTCAAGGTCAACTGCAATCTCCGAACCTCATCTAAGAAATTAGATTCAACTTGGATCCGATGAAAGTAAAAAGGCAACCCGCATGTGTCGATACCCGTTCTATACGAGGGCTGAAGTGGGACAGTACTGAAACAAGGTCAATTATCTATGACGCTGTTTTGGGCTCATCAAGCGCTACGCATAGTGTTCCAATTCATATGGGTCAAGCCACTTAACTTAGACAGAGTCTGGGAAACCTTGACATAAAGCATGGAGCTTGAAACAGGCAACTCCACAACGTATTGTCATCTGAACTACTGGCTTAGATGCAATGTTCCAGTAAGACAACATTAGTCTCCCTGTAAGGTAGACATTTATGCATTGCACCGTATGTTGACGTCACCCTAAGACAGGGAACTTCATGTACACACCCCAGTGCTACACAGTATATGCCAGATGACTCTAGGGCTGCATTCAAGTAATTGGTTCAAGTCTGGGCCATGGACTAAAAGCCGTAGTAATTCAATCTAGTTGAGTTTAGTATAGATCACTTATGATAATCTAAAGGCAAAGTAGTACAATAATATGAGCTATCTTGTGCAAACGCAAGACTAAACCAGCAGGATCGTAGACACTAGTAAGGCACTAAATTGCAAGCGCCAACGTCTTCTTTGTTTGAAAGACTCGTCGACGCAGCCAAGTGGGGATCTCTGCCGAAGATCGACCGTTGGCCAAATCATCGCTGAACACACCGTCGGTAGTGTTGGCCTCTGTTGCGGGATCCCACAGCTGATAGATCACCTTTAGGTGTTCTCGTATTTTCCATTGCTATTCTGACCGAACGTTGACAGACAATCCAATAGTATCCTGATTTTAGAAGGAAGCCTTCACCGTTTTCCTCCAAATTCTCCGGATGCAAGGCGCCTTCATTTGTGACTCCGAGATGGTCATGCGTGTTTCAAGACTTAGGCCCCTTTCAAGGGGGATGATCTGTGGAGCTGAGGCTGACCACGTCGATACGCGGGGGCTAAGTTGATCTTGACTCCAGCTTCTGCTTTCTTCCGGTTTCTTCTAGGTCTTTTTTTTTCCTGTTCATATCTATGACTAATTTCATTTGTACGTACTTTCAAACAGATCGAGGGTTCGTTTGACGTGTTCGCAGTAGCGTAAGATCGAGGGGTTCGCGATAGATCATCAAGAGAAAAGTGACAGGTCTCGAAATAGAAGTATCACACCGTCCGTGCGTGGCGCTAATGTATGTATAGAGACCCCAAGGATCGGACATTCTGATATTTAGTCGGCTTTCCTGCACGTCTTTACAATTCTCTTTGGATGTTCTACATTATATGTGAAGTATACGCCACTCACTTCATATATTTACTCACTTCATCCACGTGTACATGGTTATTGACCACTCCTTGAATCATGTTTGCATACTGTGAGGAGGATTTTGAGTCACTGCCACCAGCAGTGAGACGAAAGGTAAGGGTTTGCATCTGCATTGCTAATTTTGCAATTACTCCCAATGTTGTCTTCACGACTCCTGTCACATCCCTATCCACCACCATCACTATCACTATCACTATACCCCATAGCGTCATCGCTAGTCGGATCATCATCTCCCTAAAAAGTCCGAGTGCGATACGAGTTAGCCCGAGCGTTGAGCTTCCCCTTTCTCATCCTTGCATTGCCCCTGAACCCTCGGTGGAGACCACCATCCGCACTATCGTCTGTGGCGCCACTCGTTACGCCTCGAGATTGGTGTATGCCATGTCGATTACTCCACTACCATCCCAATTGTTGTTCTCCGCTAATCCAAACAGTTCTTCTCGAATGTCGAGCGTTTGCGCATTCGGTTAGAGCAGAGCGATCACGGTTCTCCTGCATTCTCCACGCCAAACTACTATGGCCGGGCTCGAACAAACGCTCGCCTCGGCTACTCTCGAAGGCAAGGTTCATTGAAGAGACGCGGTCTTGAGAAACATTCTCCGTCTCCTAAGAAACTACGCAAGCCCGGATCTCCTCAATTGGCCTACCTGGCCGCCCAGGCGGACTCGCAATGCTTCCATGCTCTTCCCGCTAAGATCCAACAAAGGCTTTTCTCCCCCGAAGAACAACGGCGTCTCCAAAAGGCCTATCGGCAAAGTCTCATCTACGACGCTGCCGACGTTGCCTATCGTCGAGACCTTGGCCGTCCCTGTCCATCCATTGACTGTCCATCTATCGACAGTCACCCCTCCAAGGCGAGTTTGTCCGTTGCTCAGACATCAACCGCTTTCTGGGATTCAGACTCCGAGTCAGGCGAAGAGACAGACCCCAACATGGATCCAACATTTTACGATAATTTCCGGTGGCTCGACGAAGATGGCGATCTCGACTTGTCTCTAGATGAGTACCATGCTCATGTTGCAGACGCCGCCACACGCAAGAAATCCCGTCGTCCCTCTTTCCGCCGCTCCTTATCCTTCAGCACTCAATTGCGCCGCAAACAATTAGAACCTATTATTCCCATCTCTTCTCGTGGACTGCCACCCGTCAGCCAATCTCAACCCTTGACACCTCTCTCCAACCGTTCAGAATCCCGTCCAGGATCCCGGCATCGACCCTTCCAACATGAACCCAAATCCTCTACATCGAGCATCGATCCCTCTGCACAATATTACCAAGACCCTGATGCCCGCCTCAAATTGAGGGTCTATCTCGCATCACCACAAAAGTTCGACGAAGCCATTGAGTTTGGTTTTCCATCACTAGAACAGAACAATAAAGAAAACGTCGCTCCGGAGCAGAACTCGCCCAGACCGACCCTGGTCAACCAGGACTTTGGCACATTCTTCGAAGATGACGATGGCACGATGGTGGGGAGCCCGGGAGGGTCAGTCCGTGATGCATTACCTTCCCCTGCTTCTATCCCCACAACACAACGAGATATGCCTCGACCTTCTGTGGAATCGTCTCTCATGCAACGACGCCAATCGTGGCTACCCGGGGCCAAGGGAGTTCCACAGCGGCTCCCAGGAAACCGCGAGATGACCTTGAAAATGACACTCACTCGGCCTGATCTACGGACCGACTCTCCTACTCCATCTCAATCTTCCAAAGAAGATCCCTTGCGACTGGCAGAGCTTCCCCCTGCGGATCGTACCCAGTCGATCTGGGATTCAGACCTGGATGAGCAAGGCATGATGAAAAAGATGTGGCGCAAACTCCGACGTCGTGTTTGAAAGTCTTGATTAACATACTTCATTCGTTTAATACCCATTCCCCTTCTTTGCAACACCAAGGTGTTGCCGTTTGTTTGGCGCGCAATTGTTGGCTGGGACATTCTTATCATTCTAATGGCGTCTTGGGATTTCCGAACTCCGGGGTTGAATTGTGTCCCGCATTTGTATCTATTCAATTCGCAGTTGTATATATTATTTGCTCGTCTTTTCTCTACTTCATACTTCTATACTTTCGGACGTAGACTATTCCTAATGCGTCACTTCATCCATGGGTCACATTGATAATGATAAGGCACGTGACAAGGAGCTCTCAGGCAGAGGCCACGCAGCTCCGTCATCATCTTCAACTTTATTCACACTCTTAATTGATCTTCTCACTCGAAGCTCTGCTTCAATCCCTTCCTTTACGGCTTCGTAATCCCCTCCTATCGACTGACCCCGTCTTCCCGGATCGGTCCGCCCGAAACACCCAACCCGCATACCCATCAGATGCCTACACAGCACCGGTCATGATCCCTCGGTGGCTGCTGCTCATAGTGAGCCTGCTGCTGGCATTGGCCTGTCAACCAGTAGTGGCGGAAGCACACAAACCCAAGGTCATCTCCCATAAACTAGACAGTGCGCCCGCCGACCTGTTCTACTTCCACGGCACCAACACGATCCTATACCGCGACATCAAGACCAGAACTGCCCATGTTTCCTTCGATGGCGGCGAAAAATGGGATAAGATCAAGGGTGAAGGTGATGCCATGGCAGGCAAGGCCGAGTTGATCTGGAAGCACCCGTACGACAAAAACCGTGCTTACATCCTCGGCCAGGGTGGAAAACACTGGATCACGACCGATCAGGCCAAGACTTGGACTTCCTTCAAGGTGGATGTCGCGCCTTTTGCGTCCATGCGGTCTTTCCCGCTGGAGTTCAATGGCTGGGATCCTAAGAAGGTTATCTTTATGGGCCTGGGTGATTGCTCTCTCCTTGGTTGTATGCCTGTGGCCTACTACACGGTCGATGACTTCAAAACTGTCAAGCCATTGCGGGAACCTGCGTTCCAATGTATGTGGGCTGCAAGCCGCCCGCAGTTCGCGTTGGATTTGGACGTGCCGGATTCGATGGGCAATCGCGTCATATGCGTGGTGCCGGCGTTGACAGGACACTTTGATCATAAGATCAGGGAAGTCTTGATCCATTCCGATAACTTCTTCCATGACGGTCCCGAGGGCACCGCATCGAAATTGAGCGATGGCCAACCACTGAGCGGTGCCAGTCTACAGATTCGCTCCGTCACTAAGTACATGGTCGCGCGTCTCCAATCTGCAGGCACCGCCGAGCAGGCTCTGTACATTAGCGATGACACGAATGTGTGGCACCGGGCCGAATTCGGCAAGCACCGCATCGAGGAGGATGCCTACACCCTGTTGGAAAGCACCAACTACAGCATTCAGATTGACGTGCAAACCACCTGGCACGATAACCGCATGGGCAGTCTTTGGTCTTCCAACTCGAATGGTACCTACTTCACGCAAAATATCGAGCATACAAATCAGGATCTGAACGGTCTGGTGGACTTTGAGAGAGTCACAGACATTCAGGGCATCACGATTGTCAACACTGTCAAGAACTGGGAGGAGGCCTCGAAATCCGACTCCAAGGAGAAGAAGCTTATTAGTAGTATCAGTTTTGACGATGCGAGAACTTTCCAGTCTCTCAAGGCTGATGGCGACGAGCTACACATCCACTCGATGACAACCTATGTCGCGCTGCGCGAGATTCCTATGCCTGATCATCGGATGTTTTCTAGCCCGGCACCTGGCTTGGTCATGGGTGTTGGTAACACCGGAGGCCATCTCAAGGAATACTCCGAGGGTGATCTCTATGTATCAGACACCGCGGGTCTCACCTGGCGGCACGCACTCAAGGGCCCGCACCGTTTCGAATTCGGTGACCAGGGAGGAGTCATCTTGGCGATTGCCGATGGCACTAAGACCAAGGAGGTCAAGTTCTCCATTGATCATGGTAAAGAGTGGGAGTCCTTCAAGCTGGATGATGAGGTCAGACCTCTGTATCTGACCACGACACCCGATTCGACCAGTCTGAAGTTCCTGCTGGTTGGAATCTCGGCCGATGACAAAATCATTATGTATTCCATTGATTTCGACAACCTCCACGAGCGCCAGTGTGGGTCTGGGGACCTCGAAAAGTGGACTGCCCGTCTGAATGAAAAGGGCGAAGCAGATTGCCTAATGGGCCACAAGCAGTTCTTCTACCGCCGCAAGGCTAACGCGGATTGCTTCATTAAGAAGGAATTCGCGATCACTGGCCCCGAATTCAAGCCGTGCAAGTGTACTGCGGAGGACTTTGAATGTGATTACAACTTCGTCCGTAGTGAAGACCGCAAAGAGTGTGTCCCGGCTGTCTCCTTGACCCCCCCGGCTGGCAAGTGCAAGGATCCTGGCGACAAGTACATGGGTCCTTCAGGGTGGCGACTCATCCCCGGCAACGAATGCATTCGCGAGGGTGGCGAGGATCTCGAGCGCCAGGTTGAGCGTTCTTGCTCGAACATCACTGCCCCGATTGTCGCCGATGGCAAGCCTCGTGCTGGAAAGCCGCATGTTATTGCTGCCAAGGAGACCGTCTACTTCTACCTCGAACGACAAGCCAGTAACAGCGGAGATGATGAGACCCTCATGATGCTCACGGATAAATACGAGCTTTATAAATCACACGACCACGGCCGGACCTGGGAGAAGGCTATCAAGGACCATGACGTGAAAGTACTGGAGATGATTCAGCATCCCTACTTCAGTGATGCTGCCTTCTTCCTCACCGATAAGAAGAAGATTTACTATACCATTAACCATGGGAAATCTTTCCACTCTTTCGACGCACCCTCGACGCCAACAAAGGAGCCTCTCATCCCTCTCAGATTTAACGAGCTGTACCAGGACACACTTATCTGGATTGGCAACGAGAGCTGCGAGGGTAAGAACTGTCGCTCGGAGGCATACATTACCGACAAACGGGGTGCTAGTTGGGATCCGATGCTTATTGGCGTTGGTAAATGTGACTTTGCAGCCCAGCAGGATCGGGAGAACAGCTCGAAGCTCATTCTCTGTGAACAATATGAGAAAGAAGAAACAGCCAACAACCGGCAGCTGGTGATCAGTGATGATAATTTCTCTACGAAGGAAACCATCTTTACCAATATCGCCCATTACGGAACGAAGAACAAGTTCATTGTCACGGCTTGGTACGGCGGAAATCAGAATACGTATCTGAATGCCAGTGTCAGTGTGGACGGCCGCACATTTGCCGATGCCCATTTCCCCTTCAACATTAACGTACCCTCATACACCATCCTCCCCAGTTCCCCGCACGCACTCTTCCTGATCGTGGAGGTTTTCAAGGCAGAGGGGCGTAGCTTCGGATCCTTGGTCAAAAGCAACAGCAACGGTACCTACTTTGTTTCCAGTCTCGAGGCTGTCAACGTCAATGACAATGGTAATGCCGACTTTGAAAAGATGGAGGGCTTGGAGGGCGTGCTTCTTGCCAATGTCGTGGCCAACAAGGACGAGGTGAAGGGTAAGGGAGCAGCAGGCAAGAAGGTGCGGTCTCTCATCACCCACAACGACGGTGGTCAGTGGATGCTACTGTCTCCTCCTTCTCAGGATGTCGATGGCAAGAAGTTTGGTTGTTCCGTCACAGAGGGCAAGGGTACCGAGAAGTGTGCGCTTCATCTCCACCTCTACACAGAGCGTCGCGACGACCGCGATACTTTGGATTCCGGTTCTGCGATCGGCCTGATGCTCGCTCAAGGCAACGTCGGGGAGTATCTTGGCAAGAAGGAAGAATCCGACACATTCCTCACCAGGGACGGCGGTATTTCCTGGACTCAAGTTAAGAAGGGTCGGTACCAGTGGGAATACGGTGCCGCCGGGTCTGTGATTGTTCTTGTTAAAGAACAGCAGGCCACCAAGGTCGTGCACTACACCCTGGATGAGGG
Organism: Penicillium arizonense; assembly: GCF_001773325.1. NCBI lineage: Eukaryota > Fungi > Ascomycota > Eurotiomycetes > Eurotiales > Aspergillaceae > Penicillium > Penicillium arizonense. The sequence continues at coordinate 307,212 of NW_019173301.1, forward strand.
CGCCACCTGGAACGAGTTCCAATTCTCGGATGTCGACATGGTAATTGACGATATCTCAACCGTGCCCTCTGACACCTCGAAGAACTTCTTGCTCTGGGGCACAGACCCTAAAACCTCCGGCAAACGCGTGTCTATCCCTCTTGATTTCAGCCCCATTTGGAGCAGAGACTGCAAAGACGACGAGAATGATTTTGAAATCTGGACTCCTAGCCATCCTCTCCAGGAAGAGAACTGTCTTTTCGGTCATGTCGAGCAGTACCACCGCAAGAAACCCACAGCAGAGTGCTGGAACCCCTGGCGCACGCCGCATATTCACAGCATTGGCCGGAACTGCACTTGCACCCGCGCTGATTTCGAATGTGACTACAACTATGAGATTCAAAGTGACGGTAGCTGCGGTCTGGTTCCAGGTCTCCCCAAGCCAGACCACAGCGCCCAGTGCAAGAAAGACTCAGAGATGGTCGAGTACTGGGAGCCAACCGGATACCGCCGCATCCCACAGACAACCTGCGAAGGCGGACTCCTTCTAGACCAAGACGTTTCCCACCCCTGCCCGAACAAGGAAGAAGAATACAACAAGAAACACGGCATCAGCGGTGTCGGTCTCTTCTTCGCGATCGTCACCCCGATTGCAGTCGCCGCCGGTGTCGGGTACTACGTGTACACGCACTGGGATGGCAAATTCGGGCAGATCCGTCTGGGCGAAGGCGGCGGCAGCTCGAACTGGCTTTCCAGGGATTCCGTACTGGTCGCAGTGCCAGTGGCAATAATCGCCGGTGTTGTTGCGGTCGCCCAGTCCCTGCCTTTATTGATTATGAGTCTTTGGCGCAGCTCGACTGGCTGGTTCCGTTCCCGTGGTCGGGGATACCAGCGGCCTTATGCGACGCGTGGCTCGTTCGCTGCGCGTCGGGGTGATTATACTCATGTCGTAGACGATGAGGATGAACTACTTGGCGCTGATGACTTCGATGAAGAGGAGGAGGCATGATCTATGCAGCGTTTACGTCTAATATAGCTGTCGTCTGTGGACGAGAGCAGATTTGGGATGATATTTTGGGCAGATTTTGATGTGACATTATAAGCGTGCCGTGTCGGGTTTTTACTTGTTTTTCTTTCTTTCCTTTGGTTCATTTGTTGGTATGCACAACCTATAAGCTGCTTTGCTTTGGCTTGGACAGAGTTGGAAGATGTGTTTAGTTTCGGATTTGATCATGAATAGAGCTGCCCATTGCTTTGAACTAAATAGGCGCTACTGAGATACTTTACTCATTCTTGTGTGAGGTCGCTCGGTCCGAACGAGTCGGGTAGTAGCTGGAGTGTGTCAGTGGACATTGGAACATCCAGATAGTTGAAAGGTGCTTACCTCGGCCATGGTCATGATCTTGTACTTGCCTTCGCCGTCATACATGTAGACGGGGAATGAAGGCGTAGTGAACTCGCGGATACTGATTACAATCAGTCTAGTGCAATGAGGGATGATGGAAAGATACTCACAACTGTCTGCACATTCCACAGGGTGACGCAGGAGGAGTGATATCCGTCGCAACAGCAAGGGCCTTGAAGTCCTTGTGACCAGCCACCTAGTTGGAGTTAGTGTAACCACATAGCTATCGAGGCTAGGCAAAGGAGAAACATACAATGGCAGTTCCAAAAGCTACTCGCTCTGCGCAGGTACCGACAGGGTACGAAGCATTTTCGACATTAGCACCGGAGATAAATTCACCGGATGAAGTCAGAATGCATGCTCCGACGCGGAACTTGGAGTATGGGCCTGTTTTTGTTAGCTAATGCATCTCTGCGAGACGGAGAACATACAGTAGGCAGTTGCCTTGGCGTCAATGGCCTTGGTGGAGAGAATCTCCAGTTCTTGAGTTGTGAGGCTCATGATGTGTGTAGGAAGGGAGAAGAGTGGAGGGGAAGTTGGAGTTGGAGTTGAAGTTGACGTCTTTATCGGGGCTGATGGGCGGCGATAACCGCCGGACGTCATGTTTTGCTTGTTTTTCTTCATTTCTGTTGGTTTATATTATTTATTGGATTTATGAAGTCTATGGGTGCAAAGTCTAGAAGTAAGGTGATATCAACAATTTTACTGCAATGCATGGGAAGTGATATGTTCATACCGGTGCGCAGATCCTTTCCAATACCCAGATAGAGGGCATTTCGGTAGCCTGCCGTATCTGAACTATGAAGCATGGTATACTTCTCAACGGTACCTGCAAAGCCAAGTCCGATACTCATGCCGTATGTTATGATGGTACCGATCAACGAGCCCGCAATACCCTGCTTATCTTTGCCGACAGAGTTGCTAGCAATGATCTGAGCTGCAGTGAAGATGAAATTGGGAGAAAATGCCTGTAGCTACTATTGAATGATGCTACGGAAATACCACATGAAGAGTTCGATAAAGAGGGCATGGAATTGTCTTATCGAACAATTAGAGAGAGTAATGTTCTACCGATTGCTAGACCATCTTGAAATAACCAACCACTCACACTGTCACTCACAGAGGAACAGCCTTTCCCTGAAAATCAAGGAATCGTTCCTCCCGATCTGCGGTGTATTCACCAATAACATCGATGCTATTCTCATTAGAAATCCATAACACAAAGGGCTCAGATTGGACTTACACTCCAGTTGCGCTAGCATCGACAGTGATATTACCCATGGGGTTCATGTCGGTCTTGGGAAGACCCGGATGAATCAGGAGGACTGGAACACCCTTCGGGCGAAGCTCCAGATCGAGCTCAAAGGCAAGTCGCTCCACAGCAGTCTTGGAGTTCAAACAAGTTAGTTATCCAGGGTTAACCACAGGCTAAAATGGTGCATACCTTGGAAATGTCGTACGCAGCCGTCATATTCACCCCAGTTGTCCCAAAGATCAAGTTGTGCATCTCAAAATTCTCCTTGAAAGTGGTAATGGATCCAAAGCTACTCCCAATGAATGTGAGTACCTTTTTAGGATAAGTAGACCGCTCAACAAAAGGGAAGAACTCCATGGCGCTCGCGTAAGCACCAAACAAGTTGACCGTCATGTTCTCTTTCAGGCCATCCAGTCCGGCCGCGGTCAGGGGTCCAAGACCCTTGAGGACACCGGCACTGTAAATGACTTGGTCTAGAGTTGAGGTTGTTTGGGAGATAGTTTCCTTCAACAGATGTATGGAGGAAGCATCGGCGACGTCCACTTCAAGGATGTGGATGCGGCCTGGATGGTCCTTGTGCAGCTTTTGAAGACCAACAGCTGTTGCGGATGACCTGGCTGTTGCATAGATCACTGCACTGGGATATTTGGCCAGCTATAAAGCGGTCAGCAACAATCTTACAGTATATAAGAAATTCCTACACTTTTCTCAACCAGTTGGAGTCCAATGCCTCGGCTCGCGCCAATGATGAGGACTGTAGATGGAGCGGAAGCCATTGAGGTATAGAGTGGTGTGATGATACGAGATGAGCTTGAGAGTGATTCCTTGATTCTGTTTCCAATCCCTAGTGGGCTTTGAGTGAAATTTATATTCGTTTTACGCCACTTTACTCCCACGACGAACACGGCTGGATGTGATTAATAAACGAGAGAATGTGGTCTTCAAGATTCCATGCCAAATCAAGATCAATAATCGCTATTTAATCAGCAAGGAACTACCTGACTATATAATGTATGGATATGTAAGTGGTTACCTGTTGATTATTTGATCAAAGTCCGAATGAGTCAGCTGAGGAATTTACCTCGGGAGTTGAGTTGAACTAACATCACAAATACATTTTTCGCTTCGAGCAATAATCAACGGTAAATCTCTGTCCGCAATACTTCTCTTTGATAGACATGTGATTCATGGTGCCCCATATACACTGCAATTATCAACATCACGCCCCGGACTCATCCTTATATGGAGTTGCTCCCAGATGCTTCCAAACTGCAGCACTATCAAGCTCGATCTTCTGGTTCCGGAGTGCAATCGTCATCTCGGTGTGTCCATCGTTGAGATAGACGATACTCTTACCCTACTCCCGTCAGTTTGATTCAATTTGGCTATAACAAGAACTCACCAGCCCAAGTGTGAGCTTGGTTAAACCCTCCCACCATTTCTGTTGATAAATGACCTGTTGTTCACCACGGATAGCACGAAGTATATTTTGCGAGACTGTTTGTCCTTGCTCCATGGCAGATCGGCCATTCTTGATCGTTCCAACATTGATCAAGTCCCCCGCGGCGTAGATATTAGAAAACCTCTCATCATTCACCTGAAGGGTTGACCTAACATTGACATGACCAGACGGTGCAATCGCAGAGGATGCGAGGAAGTGGACGAGATCAGAATTGGGCTTCTGACCAATGCATTTAACCTGTATTCATCAGACTTAGGCCTGGGGTGGTTGATTCGAGAACTTACCAGACAGTCAAAGTGAACCGTTCTATCGCCCAGTTCAATATTTCCCGTCTCATCCCGGGGAAGAACAGGCCTCTCCCCCAGAACAAGGTCGATGCCAAGATCTTCAATGGCTTTCTTCGCCACATCGTGCATTTTAGACCCAAATCCATCATTCAACAGTGTTTCATGAGAATGAATCAGCGTCACATTCTTCTCCGGATATTGGGACTTCGCATCGGTGGCCAGTTCTACACCTGCAGCACCACCTCCGACAACAACAATATCCCGAGCCTCTTTGAATCTCCGCTGTTGATATTGCAACGCTTTCATCCCATCTTCTTTGCTCTCCCAATTAACCCGCGATGGAAGTCGAGCTGTTGATCCAGTTGCGAGGACAAGAAATTCATAATCAATCCAGTCACCGGATGAAACTTGAACCTTGCCATTCCTACCTTTGCTATCACCGCCAGGCTGGATCGTCGTAACAGAACCAGTGACCCATTGATACGAGCCAAGAGGCGCCTGGAGATACGGCCAGTATGGAATAAGGGCCTTGTGTTCGTATCCTTCCACCACACAGAATCGAGGCAATACCCAGGTTAACTGGAAGTGGCTGTTTTTCTCAATCACAACTACTCGGTATCCCGTTGGTAGAGAGTTGGCTAGACAGCGTGCGGCATGGTAGCCTGCAAAGGAAGCGCCAATAACGACGATGTTTCGTGGATTGGAGGTTGGTTTGTAGGTATGCCGGTGGATGAGAGAGGTGAGTTTGAGTCGAAGTTGGGAGACGGTCTTTTGGATGATTACCACGAAGAGTTTGCCGAATAGCAGGATGTAGCCAAGCATGGTGAACTAGCTGTTCTATGTTTTACATATTATAGATTAAGAGATATTGACATTCGAGTTTATATTTCATGTTGACTTTCCCCGGATACTCCGCGGATCGGAGTGGGCTGATCGGAGTATAGTTCGGACATTGACTGATTTGGCATTCGCCGATGTCTGAGATCGGATCTCAGATTGTATTGCTGCAGGTATTGGTACACCTTCTTCACTCTAGGGGAATGTCCTTAGTCTCGACCTGTGAATATCTACTATAATAGAAATAATTAGAATAGTGGCCGATGAACGCGTTGGTAGCTTCTTCATTCTTGTGCACGTCGTACTTGTGTTCGGCTTAGACCTCTGCGGTAAGATCCAAAAGAAAGATGATAAACACAGTGGTCAGCACCGATACCCGCAGACCATGAGTATTCGCCCCAATATCCAGATTCCCTAACACAAGTCTTCGGTCCGATTCGCTTATAGGTAGGCTCTGGCAAGTGTACAAAAGCCGTAGCAACGATGACACCCGTGCCAAAGTAATGCGCGAAGAGGTACACGTTCTGAGGAATTTTCCATGAGAGCATACGCTTGGCCATACCGGGAAGACTGTAAAAGCAGAGGAGACGAAGAAGATTACAAAGATAGAAGAGATGCGAGCCCCGAGACCGCCGTTGTAGTCATTATGGGAGATGGTGAGGTAGCAGAGGACATCTTCCTTGCTGATCATGTTGCGATTGATGTTGTCGGCATCGAACGTCATTCTGCCTGGCCTTTGTCTTGATCCAAAGAAGCATGAGAAGCCATGAAAGGCAAGTATCATTGACACATTTTATAAAAATGTCCCTGAGTACCTTGGGATTTGAGATGGACCTCAACCTTGTTACCTAGCTCATCCAGGAGCTAGACATCGGCTAAATTGCCATGGATATGGGCATACGTGTGCAGGGGGCCCATAGGGCTGAATCCTGTGGTGGTCGACGGGCAATATGACTTTAACAGCTCCGTGATTCGTCTCGGGTTGAAACTCCGAGTGGAGCGGATATTCTCCCAGGATTGACGCTGTTTACACTAGACCTCTAGTGTTGCGATGGGATGTTTCAGCTCAGGAGCTCATGCCAGCTTGTTAAGTATAGCCAGCAGCGCGATGTGGGAGAAGAGAAGCTCATATCAAAAGTTGTGCAAAGACTATCTCGGCCACACCACACCGGATCAGCAGCATTCCATGACCGGGTAGAAAGATGAAATTTAGCACTGGAGGAAAGAAGACCGTAGAATTTTATATCGAAATAGAAAGAGTTCAGCCTCGAGCTGACCATGACTAATCGGTGTTTCCCCGCAAGGTACCAACAACTCAAGACTTCCAACGTCAACATACTCTCGACCATGGCTCATCCAGGAGTGCAGGTCATCGACGGCCGTAAAACATTCATCCCGCTAGGTAAGTCCTTGACCCTAGCTCCAGAACCATCTCTCATAATCCAGAAAACAACCCCGATACCATCACGCATCTATGTAGAAACCTGGGCATATCTACTGCCCTGACATTTCACGATGTCCTCTCTACAGCTCCCGACATGCTATCTCATATCCCTCGGCCCGTGAGTGCCCTCATCCTGCTCGCCGACACACCCATCTACATAGCTACCCGCTCCGCCGTGGAACCCACCATCCCTCTCTATACAGGGAGCGGGCCGGACGAGCCAATCTTATGGATGAAACAGACGATTGGACATGCATGTGGCCTGATGGCGGTGCTACATGTGGTTTTGAATCTTGATTCTGGTAAACATGTGACTGGATCAGAGCTACATGCGCTAGTGAAGAAGGCAGTTGAGCTTGAACCAACGGAGAGGGCTGAGTTGCTATATCAATCCAAGTTCTTGGAGGAGGCGCATATGGATGCTGCGTCGCAGGGATGTTCGATTGTGCCATCGCCACGGGATGACTGTGGGTTTCATTTCGTGGCATTTGTGCAGAAGGATAGGAAGGTGTGGGAGCTGAATGGAGGTATGAATGGGCCGTTGTTGAGAGGGGAGTTGGAGGGTGATCTGCTCTCGGAAAAGGGTTTGGAAATGACGGTCAATGGCTTTTTACAGGCTGCTGAAAACGTGGATCATAGGGGTATCAGTATTGTTGCTGTGTCAGGATGAGCTCGGAGGATCAAGGAATGGAGCTCTATTGGCAGGATCTTTTGTGTACATATCAAATCATGACATAAAGTTTTTCATGCAGCAATCTCTTGAGCTGACACGCGTAGGTCAAAGTCTCAATTCTTCGGCCAAATTGATGGCTCCGACGCGGAAGCCAGGAACAGTGTTTTCCCTGCTTAATGATAGCGTGTTGGATTGGTGATTCTTGGTGACAATGTAAGGGAAGGTAATGGAAAGTGTAGTCAAGAATTGACTTGGAATATATTCGGGGTATAACGCGGTGCAAAAATCCGAAGTTTAAGTAATGGGAAATCCAAGAGGAAATCCGGGAACATGATCGTCCGGACGGAGAAAACACAAGTCTATATGCAAAAATCTCTAAGTGTTTCTCTTTTTCTTTCATCCAACGTATTGCCGTAATCCTTCATAGACAGAGAAAATAAAGGCGGAACTGGGCGCCGAGCGCGCGCAGGTGATCCCGCACCCGCGGTACATGCCCTTTAGCCCTTGCTGTCGCCACAACGCCTTGGTCACGCTCCAGAAGGTCTGTCGCTGGGCGCTGACGGGGAGTCGGGAGATATCCTCTGTCTGCATTCGAGACTTAATTGTGTCGGCAGGGTAGAAGAGGAAGTTGTAGCTGATGCCAGCCGTTGCGCCAGCGATCATTTGTTGGTAGACGGGGAGTGAGTCAGAGGCTGGTCGCGCCTGTGACTTGTTGTAATTGCGCAAAAGCGATGATACACCTTCGTATCCACCGAACCACGCCGCGCTGCCACCTGTCTCACGAATAAGTGTGCCCGTCTGGCCGCGCCAGAATCCCCTCAATCCTTCCTGGCGGAAAATGGTCGCGACCAGTGCCATGGGGCCAGACGGTTTAGCGGCCGACTCGGCAGGAACCTGCATCTTGCATTTCACCAACTCGATCGGAGTGAGTGCCAACGAGGTAATTGATCCCGAGAGCGCACCGCTCGCCACGAGGGCCGGGAACGGTAGGTGCTCTGCATTAGGATACACCGTGGCGCGCAGGGTATCCTGGATGAGTCGATAACTGAAGAAAAGACAGCTAGTCTCCACGGCGGCCCCGGTCATCGGGGCGCTGATCCCTCGGTAGAGTCCCCGGAAGCCATCGGTAGCGAACGATTGGCGGAAACAGTCCAGCGGGCCGGAGTATCGAAGAGGGAGATGTTCGGGTTGTGACTGTAATCGGACCTTGACGGTGTCGAAGGGGTATTCAATAAGTTTGCCTGCCATTCCTGCCGCCTGGGAATTCGTCAGTGTCTGTTCTCTCCTGCAGCCAAAGACTCCTTACCGATCCAAAGACGATGTCCTTCATGGCCTCCAGGCCCTGGTTGGGCGGGAGCGATGGCAGCTCCATCGGCCGCTCAGTAATGATCGCATGCTCCGTCGCCATCAAGTAATTTTAAGAGAAGAAAAGAGGGTTATCGGCAGGACATGGTAAGACGGGGGTGTAAAGAGGGATTAAAAGCGAAGTCGAGGGTAGTGGGGGGAGGGGCGGTGTGAGGGATTTGATGGGCCTACGAGGCTTGCCAAGCCACCAGCACAGGAAGCGAACAAGGAAAGAGAAGGAAGTTGGAGGGAAAAGAGAAGAAAAGCCCGTTGGAGAAAGTGAAAACGAGTGAAAGGTGGAGTCGAAGTGGCATTTTCTGTCTAGCGCCTCGTGCCAAGCCATTTTATCAGATCGAGATAATCAAGAAAAACTCGGATCCTCGAGACCTCTGCCGCTTCACGCTTCTTCCACTCGACACTCTCCCACGTACTTCTACCAAGTGCCATTGTTTCAAGAGGTCCCTAACCATGTCCACCGCAACAGAGACCCCGACCGTGCCCCCAACGGGCATGCGGAAAAACGGTCAGTGAAAAAAAATAATTAATGCCCAGTCCCCACTTCCCTGCTGTTCCTCATCTCGGCTGACCCGATCGGACTTATAGGCAAAAACTGGCATGGCACCAAGAAGGCATTCCGTCCTAATGCCGGTTTGACTTCATACGCTAAGCGTCAAGAGGCGCGCAAGCACCAGGACGCCGTCAAGGAGTTGGAGCGTGAGATGAAGGAGGAGCGTGAGGCCGAACGTCAGGTATGTGAACCTTATTGCTTCCCGTGCTGTCTCACCTCGGTCGTTTTGACTGTCTACATTCTGGTGGTCTCCATAATACTGCACTATCGCCGACCTCACCTTCCAAGAACGGTATCACTGACCGAGAATATCTGCCCAGGCCCGTATCCAACGCATCAAGGACCGCCGCGAGGCCAAGGAGGAGAAGCTCCGGTATGAGAAGATGGCAGAGAAGATGCACCACAAGAGGGTTGAGCGTCTCAAGCGCAGAGAGAAGCGCAACAAGCTGCTCAACTCGTGAGCGGCCAGGTTGTCGAGGTCCTTTTTTCCATATCGCCATACCCTACTTTGCATGTGTATATACATCGGCTCGGGACTTTTGGCGACAGACTCATGGCATGGGCTGATTACAGGCGTTCTGAGGGTTCTAGGTCACTATAATAGCGAGTCAAACGAACTTTTTTTCTCTGTTACATCTTGCTATACTTTATGTTTGATAGTAGAATTGAGTAGAACACATTAGTCGTAATTGCTACGCAGATTACAGTCGGAATTAGCCAATATTCATAAACATCAACATGAAGTGCAGTACGCTGCCTATCGTAGTTGACACGGTCAGACCAGAAACGGCTCGTTTCCAATTATCAACTTACAAAGAGAGATACACCAACACAATAGTGCGCTTATTGATCTTATAATTATCGATTTACCACGGCTTCCACTGCATGTGCTGATGACACCTGCAAATCGCATACAGCCATCGCCGGCGGAAACAAATCCAGTCTAGTCAGATTATTCCAGCAAAGCCGTCTAAAGCCCCCCTGAATCTTGAATCTTCGGAAGTAGAGCTTTGGGGGTATTGCACTCAACGGCAGCTGAGCTGGGTCCTGCTGATAATTGTACTTTGTATACTGCACAGGCAGGGATGACACCGCTCGTTCTGTAGATGCTACTAGTGGGTAACCTCTGATATCAACTGGATTATTGAAGATAACATTTTCTTGGGGATATGCCTGCTCGTACAATTGATGAATAGAACCCAGGTGCACTAGCCGACAAACCTGATCTTAAAGCTGTGTCTATGCGTTGTCTCCTAATTCCTAGTATTCATCTTCCAAGCGAGCGACTGTCTCGGGATCTTTGCCTATCTTGATGATCTGCTCGCGAGTGACAACATGTTTCAAGACCTTTCCATACTAGCCCAAGCTGCGTATTTGCTCACACTAGGCTCACGAGCAATCGAGATCTCTGGTGAAGCAAAAGCGTCCAGTTCAGCGTCGTTGTATATCTTGGGATTTCAATGTCATTTAGGGTTGTCGCTACAACATAAGACATCCTCGCCGGCTTCGAAAAGTAGTTGGATTAGGATATGGAGACTTACACTACCATGATACTGGCCTGAGAATGGCATTCTTCGCGTCTCCTGAGATCATAGTACTGAGGGTTAGAGAGATAGTAACGCTCAAAACAATCACATTCACAATTTGTCAAGCATATCCAGACCCTTAAGTGGGCGACATCTTACTATGGCACATATACCTTCTATTCACTCCACCAGCTCCACCAGTCTAGGAGAGACCAAAATCAAGAATAATCATTTTGCAGCACTATTCTATTCAGCATGATTGGAGGATGAGGGTGCATGGTCAGTAAGTTACCTAAGGGGTTAAAGAAAACTATAAAACGAGGCCAACGAGAGGATGGATTGAGGACATGATGAGAGGATGATAGGATAAATAGACACTACTATCTCCTCTTCAACCCTCTTAACTGTAGATGTCATGTAGTATGCGAAGAAGCCCTGCGGTGCTGGAGGTGGAAGATCTTATTTAAGCTGTGCCGCTGATCCTTGGCGTCATCGGTCAAGTTGACCACTCCACAACTCCGACAAGCTTCCCCAAGCTTTTCTTTCACGATGAGTCGCCATGGAACCTCCATACAAGAGCCCATCCTTTGCAAGCTCTCGAGCAACATCAGCCACATTCCCTCTCTCTAAGAGCTCTACCCGAAGCCAAGCGCAACCCAATGACCGACAATCCACCCCAGAGGAACTTTCCGCAGTCAACACACACGAAAGCAAAACCGACAGACAGTCCCGTCGCCCTAACCGCTATGGCTCAGAAGACCGTGGGGTCTCTCCAAAGGGCGAGGCATCACATACTTCGTCCTCCTCGAGACGAACTCGCCCATCCCAATCACCTCGGCAACTCGTAGAGCCCGCGGGATACGATGGCTCGAGGTCCCACCGCCATAAACATAGCAAATCGCGGGAACTACGGTTTCCTCGTCCGATGAGCCATTTGGCTTCATCAGCAAGTGCGAGAGGGCTATTGCCTACGTGGTCTGGTGGGAGGGATAAGGACCGTGATGGGGATGATGGGTTGTTGAGGCCGATTACAAGGGAGACCACGAGGTCTAGATGGGGGTCGGATTCGACAGGTCTGGATGGGAGTCGCAAAGGGAGTTTATTCGATCCGCCTGAGCAGGAGCGCTTGGGGCCGATACGACGGCAGGAGATTCAGTCGCCGGAGGATTTGGAGAGGGTCAAAAAGCGGAGAAAGCAGGGTGAAGAGTATGCAATATTTCTCTCTGCTGTGGGTGCTGTTTCAATGCATGATATATTAATTGTTACGCAGGTATCTACGATCTGCGCTGGCTTCTATTGGAACGTTGGCCACGGATGTTACGCGTCGGCTGGACTACACCTATTACAATCTACTTGAGAAAATCACAGCACTCAACTCGACCATCTCGTCTTTCCAGGAACTATCCGACTCCGCCTCGACGCTTCTCAACAATTTCGAACGTGAAACTGCCGGGTTGGACCAAGATATCCGAAAACAGATCAGCGACCTCAAAGGGTTTGAACTGCAGATTGGAAAGGCAGATGCGCTAAACCAGCGCATGAAAGCAGGCAGACAGCGAGTGGAAGAACTAGGCAAGAGACTTGAGACCGTACGACATGAAATAGATAGCTGGGAACAGCGCGAAACCGAGTGGCAAACACGCACCAGTCGTCGTTTGCGCATCTTCTGGGGCATTGCCACTAGTGCACTGCTGGTGCTTGTGCTCGCCCTCGTCCTCCAGACCTGGCCACCATTCCAGTCCCCCCACGCTGAATTGTCACGCCTGACAGCGTTGAACCAATCCTCTGTGCCACCCCAGTCCGATGCATGGGATTCAATCCTTGAACTAGATGGGAAAGGAAATGGGTCTGCTGCAGGGGCCTTGCCGTACCCGCCCAGCCTTGCCGATCGCCGCGAGAGCCTGGCAAAGGCTAGCCCTACTTCGACGGAGGACCGGTCGGGACCCGATGCTGTGCCTACAGAGCATGATCCACTGAGGGTGTTGGATGAATTATGAAAATGCCTGTCCTCTTGTCTCCCCGAGACAGACTTTTCTGTGAAACAGGAATCGGGGGCTTTGCAGTCCTTTTGCATGGGATTGAGTCTTGCATTTGTACTTTTAATTTATTTCTGTCATGATACCCAGTCTGCAATGGATTCGTTGTCGTAATTACGGCATGGCCGCTTCGCTCTTCTTCTTCTTCTTGTCCTCGATGAACTCGATGTTGGCCTCGGGAATCTTATTTCCGTGCACCTCGAGTAGCCAGTCGGAAAGGTCGTCACTGACATCTCCTTGGACGGTAATCTCCTCAATGCCTGCTGGCGACCGGGTCACCGAGGACCCAGTGGCAAACTTCTTGCCCAAATCCTTTGCAATCTTCTTGTTCTCCAGGCCAAACACCTCCAGACCGATGACCACCGTGACGTACTTGCGCTTGTTCCGTTCCACGCGCTTAATCAGGACCTTGGAGGCAGCCTTGCGCTCACTATCTCGTGCCTCGTTTGCCGCAGCTTTGGCTTCCTTCTTGGCGGCATCCTTGGCGGCACGCTCTTGCGCTGAGACAGACAGGGTAGAGAGGTTGGCGTTCAAAGCATCTAGTGGAGAGTCAGTTATCAGGTATGCCGCCTCATCTCGCGATTGACTAGCTGCATATCAGGAAGTACACAGCCCCTGGGAGCTCCATACCTTCGGAGTATAGCTTATCCCACAAGCCCGACTCGTTATCCTTGAGCCATTCTTCACACTTCTTGGCTGTACCCCCAAATTCACAGTACTATCCCCCGCGGGTTAGCACAGAAGCACAGAAGGATGTAGGTGGTCCCGGGTAGTAAGCTTTTTGCGGGCAGAAGCTATGACACGCACTAAAGCTGGGGGGGGGGTGATAAGGGGGGAGCGGGGAACGGGCTGGACCTTGACATCCAAGGAGAGGGACAAAACACGATCGTACCTCTGGGGGCAATGTGCAAACTATCGGAATAGATTCCGTCAGCGCTATTCTCCTCCAAGGTGGGTTCTGCGCCACGGGGGGTCCTCACCTCCACAGTAGACCACCTGTCTTGCGGGTTCTGATCCTGATTCCTCCATGATTTGAGAATGATCGTAGTCTAGACTTCTCAGCTGTTCAGAATCAACACATCGCGGGGCGGAGGGGCAGTTCTGCCAGCTAGGCCGCTTTGGGGAGTCACGTGGATCGATAATGGATCGGAGCGAGTTGATAGTGTAATGATCATCCTTCATCCTACATCCTACGCCGAGAACATATGACACCATTTCACCATTTCACCATTTTGATTTACATGGGTTCAAGTACAGTGGCAAATAACAGAATCCCTTTGTCACGACATCCTATCTCTCTGACAGCTCATCCTGCGATCCACTGGGCCCCAGGCCCAGTGGGAGTGAGAATGCAGGCGCTGAACCGTTAGACTGCATGTCGTGATATGATAGCGTCTATTGGTGCCCGGTTGAGGATCCGCAGGGCTGATAAGATAGCTCGGAGTAGTGTGGGCAGTAGTAGCCAGGCGCCAGGGGAAGAGGGGATATAGACTACGTCAGCTAGCTGTGTTGGTGATATACCCCTTGTGAAGTCGAGCAAGCCAAGTCTGATATCCTCGATATGAGCCAATAATGCATCGTCGTGGTGACAGACGTTAGGGGCCCGTGGGGGAGAGGAACTGGGGTCCGCAGTAGTGGGAGATAAATGTCTCCGAGGAACACGAAGTACAGTTTCAAGTTCCAGAGGGCCTGAACCCGATTGACGGTGACATGCGGCGAGGGCCAGTTCCCACTGGTCGATTGACATTAACAATGGGCGTCTGTTGAGGGTTTAGTTTGAGGCCAATCATGCATCCAAAGGTCCAATGCAAGCGCACAGACAAAGGCAATTCCTGTCCGACTCGTAAAAGAGCTTTTCTCTCTGTGTTGCCCTCCTATCTCTCTCTCGGCCGTCTGTGTGGTTCCGACAATGCATGCGCCACCACACTAACTTCCTATACTTGTAAACCTTGGAATAGACATGCAACCTTCCAATCAGCCCAATCCAGAATGATCTCGATCCAGCCTATCGTCCGGTCGACACACCTCCGTATTTCGCCTGGATAGCTCGGCTTTGATCCCCATCGGCCCGTCGATCGTGTTTCCGAGGTATGGTTGACCAACCGGATTCCCAGAGACAACTGCCATTATGCGTCATGACAGCATTCTAGATAAGGTAGCAGAGAAGAGAGAATAGAACACAGAAAACACAACCCGTGAACCACAAACCACAAACCACAAGCCACAGAACAGGGAATAGAGTGTCGAGGAAGGCAAAGAAAAGGTGCTCAGGCCTGCAGACTCTCGGTCCCTCAGATGTGTAGATCCACTCCCAGCCGTTATAGTTGACGACTTGCAGATGTGGAGAATTTGGTTGCACTAGATTTTCGTCCGGTCTAGCCTCATAATAATAGACAAAACATCCATGTAAGAGATCGAGTGGCGAGAATATCCCCCCTATATCAAGTTGTATGTTCGTTGCCTTTTCTCTCTCACCTGTGGCACTTTTCTCCGCTTCTCCACGTTCTGCCCCCATTCCCCGTTTCCTTGGTTCTCCCCTTCTGTCTTCTCTATCTTTCTCTCTTCTATTTCTCCCTTCTCTTTCTCTCTTCTCTTTCCTGTGGATCATCCCACCTGATCCCCAAGTCCCTATGATCTTCCTGGCTTGGTCTTGATCTACCCGCCTGACCCCCTTTGTCCTCATTACATCATACGGCCATGACTGCGCTGCTAGTCCCCCGCGAAAACCCTTCGCGTTTTTCCCCGGATCCTCGCCAATGTCCCACCGTGCAACGCTATTTCCTGGGAGATCAACTTGATAGCAAGTTACCCATGCAAGATGCTTATCGGGCTAGGGATAACTCCCTCCCGTCCACTTTATCCGCGCCTCCCTCTCCAACTTTCGTGCCCGTTTCTCAGCCACGCGCCTACCCCAACCTAAATAATTTGCCTTTGGAAGATGAACTTGTCCTTCCCTCTTACGACGAGCCTATGCGCAATGCTCTAGAGCCCGAAGATGAGAGTGACGCCTCAACGGAATCACACCCAGCCTGGGCGGCAGCCCCTGTTGTGGATGACACTTCTATCGAGGATGAGCCCTCGAGACATGTGGACTACCTGTCGCATGACTGGAAGGAAGAAGATATCTGGTCCTCGTGGCGCTATGTGACCAGCCGGAGGAATGACTACAGTAATGGAGTACGACTGGAGAATGCCTCGTGGAGGACATGGGCCAAATCCAAGCACAATCTAAAGACCGTCTCGCCGGAGAGCCTTAACTGGTAAGTGCCCACTCATCCCTTTCGTCTGATATCTCATGTTGACTCTCCAAACAGGCTAAAAGATTGTGATGTCACCTGGCTCTATGGCCCGTTGAAAAGTTCTGGCGAGCGTGCGACCCATTCTCCTCCTCCCAGTCGCCTGGACACCCCGAGCTCTTATTTAGATCGGAAACCGATCTTGAAAAAAAAGACCGCTTCGGAGGCCATCCTCCAGCGGTCCCTCTCCCAACATACGTTACTCCAGCATGCCGGAGCCATTCTAAAGGCCCAAGAAGCTGAGAATGGCTGGGCTCGTCCTCCCTTCCCGAGGTCCAATACGGATCTGGACCAGTTACATCACCGGACCGGCAGCTCAACTTTCTCCCTAGG
This sequence comes from Penicillium arizonense, assembly GCF_001773325.1. Taxonomy (NCBI): domain Eukaryota; kingdom Fungi; phylum Ascomycota; class Eurotiomycetes; order Eurotiales; family Aspergillaceae; genus Penicillium; species Penicillium arizonense. The sequence goes on from NW_019173301.1 coordinate 323,657, forward strand.
CGGCACTCTCACGACGTCGTCATCCTCCGGGATGGCATCTCCGATTGAACGCCGCCATATTCACTTTAACAATGAAGTTGTGCAATGCATTGCGGTCGAAGCCAAGGGTTTCGACGAGTGGCCAGCGACCTTTGCCGATGAATCATCGGATGATGGCGTGGTCATGATGAGGCAGATCTCAAACAGGTCGCCCAGCACTCGCAGCACCCCTCGCAACAGTTTCAGCGAGAGTAAGACCATCGCTCCCCTACCTTCTACCACCCTCAAGTACCGGGGTGACCCTCCAGAGCCTCGTCCCCAAACGATACTAGGTTGTTGGTCCACCCCGGATGCTTCCACATTATCACCCTCCCCCTCTGTAGAAACCCTGCGGCCAGAACCTTCGGCGAACTTCCTTTTAGATGATGATGAAGATCCCAGTTTGGACTTTACGGGTAATTACCCTGATCGCGATCGCCCTTGGTTTGTCGAGGACGATGCTACTTCAGACCGTCCATTGCGGTTGACTGCCTCGGGCATGTTCATGCCTGAAGGTGAAAATGAAACGCCCAGCTCCAGCATCTTGGATCGAGTCGTGGACACAGTGAACACGGCACGAGACATTGCCCATGTGATCTGGAACGTGGGCTGGCGACGATGAACCAGCCCGTACATAATGAAAGGGAAAAAAGGAGGCACGAAGGTGTCCAAGCTGTATAGGTTCCCCGTGTACGGAATATAACGAAGTAATGTCATAATAAAACAGCCTGAGAATTTAATCTATATCATCTACACCCTATACTTTCTACAGAGTACTCTGCAATATAAACTATTCATCTAATAACGATTAACGTTAATAGGGCGTTCATGAAGTAGATCGTTCAATTGCCCCACAGCCCCTGATCTTTCTCCCGAATTTCATCTCCGCGTTTCTTCCCCCTACCCACGGCAAAAGTTGATCTTTAACTTTTGGCATGGAGAACGTCAATGTCACTGAATTGGTCGAGCGCCTGGGCAGCGACGAAGATGCCGTGCGCAAGATGGCCGTCTTCAAGCTCCAGGGCAACATTGGAGACCCATCCTTTGCGGACCTCTTCATTGCAGAGGGAGGTTTGGTCCGGTTACGCTATTTGACTCTCCATGCTACTGGAAATACTCTGGCTTACAGTTTGACGAGCTTCGCCAGACTGCTCGACGTGGATAAAGGGTGGGAATGTGTTGATCAGGAGTTGGTGGAACGGGTGAGCTCTCTTTGGGCACTGCAATGTCTTGCCTTGGGGTCTAGTCTCTTCTATCAGATGCTAATATGAGTCTCTTACAGATTGTCGAGCTGATTGTCACCCATCCCCTGGTCAATATTCTTCGAGGCGCCATGTCGATTCTCGTCTCCGTCGTCTCCCATCCCTACATCGGGAACCGTGCATCCCAGGTAGACCATTTTGGTTTCCGTGCCTTAAAACCCGCCATTGCCATATACCCGCAGTTCCTGGAAATGCTAGTGAGCCGACTTTCCTCCGCCGACCACGCTCTGTGCGCCAATGCGCTGCAATTGATCAACTCCCTCATGCGTGACTCGATCGCACACGACTCCGAAACAGAGTGGCCGAAGTTTATTCAGAAGCTGCAGGATTTGGGTGTGATCAGGGCTGTTTATGTACTCATGCAGGACTCTGCTCTTCAAGACCTGGCGCATCCGTTACTCGAATTCCAGTCGTTGACCAAAGTGCTGCTGCGGAAATGGCGAGACATTCCAGTCAATCAGGAGAAGCCCGAGCATCGCCGCGCACTGAAGGGGGTTCACCTGGCCAGCAACCCGCAGAAGCACCCCGACGAGGCTACTGAGAATGGCGACGACACACGACGCTCAAAACGACACCATCCGGAGAAGTGGAGGCGGCTTGGATTCGAGACGGAAAGCCCAGCTGTGGAGTTCCATGAGGTTGGTTTCCTAGGCATGATGGATCTGGCGGACTATGTGCGCAGCCATCAGGATGAATTTCAGAAAATGCTCTTGGAGCATTCTACAAAGCCGGCACGGCAACGGTGCCCGATCGCACGCGCATCTCTGGCTGTAACATCAATTTTATACGAGCATTTTGAGGTGGACAAGTCAGAGGTGGATGATACCAAGACATATCTCATTTCAGAATCCCGCTCGGGCTTTGATAGACTGTTTCAGCCATTGCTATTACACTGGACCCGGCTACATGTCGCTGGATTACAGGCCTTTTTCCGCTTGTGGAAGGCAACTGCCGCCGAAGTTGAGGATTTGGACAAACTCATCGAGCTCGTGCGCATCCTCATCGAATCCGTGGTGGGCGGAGCGTCTCGGGCCAAGGATGTACAGGACGTGGAAGAGGAGCTGGCCGATTTCGAATATAATCGTCTGCGCGGGCTACAGATGGAACTTCTCGAACTTACGTACGAGGATGCATGGGGTCAGCACTTGCGCCAGGTGCGCGAGGAACTCCACCACGAGGCCCTTCAGTTCGTCAAGGAGCAACGGATCCGGTGTCTGCTTCGAGGTGCCTGGTTCGCTATGGACTCTGGCTCCAAATCTGATGGAGCAGTGCAGAAGTCGACTGGGTCACATCAATTCGCTCAACTCTCTCACAACCGACGCTACTTACACTTCGGGGCATTTAAATCCATAGGCGACGGGGCTCCGGAGCTGGATACTTTGCCAGAGAAAAGTAAGAGCTGCCTATCCACAATAGTGATGTGTTTGATACTAACATCCCGGACAGTTGATCTCTCAATCGTGTCATCTGTTGTCTCCAACATCTCCACGGCACCAGACCATGCTTCTTCAGCCACAGTGAAGTCTGCACCCCGTCAACCTGCAACCAAGATCACTATTCACGGTTATGCTCCATCTACTTCTAGCGGCCAAGGCAAGGGGCCTGGCCACACCCGCTCGGCCAGCAGGACAACCCAAAAAGAGGTAGTCCTGCTCACGCTGCGGCCTTCATCACACAGCATTGCATCCGAGTGGCTGGATGGTCTATTGATGCTCCTCAACCAGCAACCCATTACGGCAGAGACCACCAAGCTGATTGATCTGGTCAGCAACTACGGGTTGAAAATCCGTCTACTTAACGTTCGCTTTGATGATGCGACCTTCGCAGGCGAGGCCCCTCAGGTACCTGCTCGAGATGGCTTGGATGAAGATTATTATTATGATGTATTTGGCGGCGCATAGCCTGAGCGGACTTTTTATATTTGGGGGATTTGGTTTCTGGGGGATCTGGTCAATATACCCATCATGGCTGGATGTGCACATTATTGTAAATCTGCAAATAATATATCAACTACAACTCTACTAAATCAATATGGGTATACTACAGTATATAAATAAGTACTAAATACTAAGTTACACTATAAACACTAGATGGATACATATTTATGTTGGGCTCCACGCTTGGCGTCATAAGCTTATCGCGTATTTCAACTTCTCCAGACCAACTCCCGGGTCATGGACAGTCGTCCCTCGAAAAGACGCCGATCCGACAAGGATGGAACTTCTGTATCAAGGTCTCGCTCTAGAAAATCCACAGTTGATATCAGTGAATCAACCTCTGAACCCGTCGCCCTGTCCTCTCGTCCAAAACCCGCCGAATCGTACATATCAACCCGTGTCCCTTCGTGCTCACCCTCTCCAATTAAGAAAACCAAGTCATCACCGAAGCCAGATTCAAAGTCCAAGTCCTTGCATACCTTTTTCCAACCAGCGACAGAAGGACAACGGTGGGCCCCCCCGCCCGAGAAGAAACAAGCCCTCCCAACGGTCACAGAAACAGTGGATGTCGATTTAATCGAAGACGACTATGATTCCTACGATGAGATATTTACGCAGCATTTGGCCAAAGAGCGGACGGGTCTGACGACTTGCGTGAGCTCCAAGACGCGTCCTCCTGCGCCTAAACCACCACCCAAACCGCGAAGAAAGACACAAGCGAAACGATTTATTCTACCTCCGGATGAAACGAATGGGGCAACAAAGAAACAGGCAAAGTCCCAGCCGGCTGGGGTACCTGACCGGCGACCATGGGCTCAACGATTCGCCCCAGCCAATCTAGGCGAGTTGGCTGTTCATAAGAAAAAGGTCTCCGATGTGCAACATTGGTTGGAAGACGCCTTTTCAGGGAGACGGCCTGAGGTGAGTGTCAAGCAATTGAGCATGGTTATATGCTTGTGGTTACGAACTGGTTCTAACATGAGCAGAGGTTACTCGTCCTGCGCGGTCCGGCAGGCAGTGGGAAAACCACCACTATAAATCTTCTTTCCGAATCACTTGGTTATGATATTATCGAATGGAAGAATCCCCCGGTTTTGGATTTTGGATCCCGGGACTATCAATCTGTGAGCGCTCACTTTGACGAATTTCTTGGACGTGGTGATAAGTTTGGAGGACTTGACCTCGACCGTACCGACAATTTCGATGCCCAGCAAGAGAGCTCTCGGGATCATCGAATTCTGCTTATTGAAGAGTTTCCAACGGTACTTACTCGGGGTTCCTCTCACATCACGGCTTTTCGAGCGTCTCTTCAGCGCTATTTGGCTGCCGCGGCGACTGATCATGCACTTGGCAAGGCTGGGTTGGCCCATCCGCCTATTGTTATCATTGTATCGGAAACGTTGCTGGGGTCTGCATCCTCAATCTCGGACAGCCTGACAGTTCATCGATTACTTGGGCCAGTCATCTATAATCACCCCGGGACGACTATTCTCGATTTTAATGCCATTGCGCCTACATTCATGCAAAAAGCTTTGCGATCTATTCTCGAAAGAGAATCGCACGATTCCAAACGTGTTCAACTTCCCGGCCCAAGGGTCGTCGACAAAATCTCCGAAATCGGAGATATTCGCAGTGCAATATCATCACTTGAATTCCTTTGTTTGAAGAGAGACGGCGCCGGTAAATGGGGTGGCAATGCGGCCAAAACGAAAAAGGCCAAAGCCGAAGTCGCTTTGACGGCGATGGAGCAAGAGTCTCTCAAGATGATTACGCAGAGAGAGGCCAGTTTGGGTATGTTCCATGCCGTTGGAAAGATAGTATACAACAAACGGATGGATCCCAGTCTCGTCGAGGATAATGGCGAGATCCTTCCGTCGCCGCCAGACTACTTGCGTCGGTACCACCGAGCCAAGGCCTCGCAGGTCTTGGTGAATGATCTGGTCGACGAAACCGGAACAGATATTCCAACCTTCATCAGCGCCCTTCATGAGAACTACCCACCGTCTTGTGATGGGGACGATTTTACAGATTATTTTAACGACTGCATCGAGGCACTATCCGACAGTGATATCCTGAGCGCCGAGCGCCGACTAGGAGGCGCGCGTGCAGGAGTCGGGACCGGAGCTACTGCGCTCAGTAGCGGTGTCGATGTACTACGACAGGAGGAAATGAGCTTCCAGGTTGCGGCGCGTGGCCTTCTTTTTGCGCTTCCATGCCCAGTGAAGAGGAAAGTCGGGTCCGGGGGGATCCGAAGCCGCGCGGGTGATGCCCACAAGATGTTTTACCCAGCATCTCTGCGTCTCTGGAGAGAGACTGAAGAAATCGACGGACTGATTGATTCTTGGACAAATCGATTACTCGACCCCTTCAGCCAGTCTTTGACGGATTCAAGCTCTGATCTGACGGGCGTCAAATCCTGGAAAACCCTCCAGATAGGAAAGTCGGTGGCAATCAGTTCAAGTGGTAAAGAAAAGCTCCCGAGTGTGATCACAATGATGCCTCGCCATGATCTTCTGCTGCATCAATTGCCCTACATGGCCATCATCCGGCGCCATGACCCGGACAGTTGGCAATTGGACAAGATCACCAGCATCCGGGCCAATGATAGCCTTCGCGAAGATCTCATGGATGATGTAGAGGAACCTTCTCGACAATGGCGGTTGAAGCAGCCCAGTAGCAATGCTTTTGGACCTCGGCTTCCCCAGGAAGAAGAGAAGTTGTTCCTCAGTGACGATGACATTGTGGATTAGGAGCTTGTGTATACTTCAATCTCAAATTTCAAGACATGTCTATGTAGATATTTGAGCATGTAGTGTGTAGTGTGTAGTTGTATGTGTAGCCATTAAAGTGCCGGGCGGTGCGCGCCGATGTTACTCCCAAGATCCACCGTCTTGTTGTCAACTTCCTCCTGTACATATAGCACATTCAGTCCAGGTACAACCCCTCGTTTTATTTCAAATATATCGTGCTGACAGTCAAACAGATAGAATGCTCAATGACAATGAGTCTCCTTTGAGACGAGGGCACAATGACTCCTACCTGATAACTCGATCCCGTGCTGGCTCTGTCAACACACCGAATACCACCATTGTCTCGCCAAGCGCGTCTCAGTCTCGGAAGCCCGAAGGCAAGTCGGATTATGGCCAATTGAAGAGAGATGTGCCCGGCCTAGCGGCTGCGGCTGCCCATGCGGCAGTCCCCAGTTGGACAACCATGATCTTAATGATCTCTCTCATCTTTGGTGGCTGTTGTGCAAATGTGAGTCTCTCCGGCTTTTGGTTTGGTCAAGGCTGATGGGTGGCTAGGTCTTTGCGCTGGAGGCAATTATCAAGTAAGTCAACGAGTCAACGAGTGAAGCCACTTGAGGCGTGCCAGCACTATACTGATGTTTGTCTTACAGAGAACAACCTACTGCCGGTGAGCAACGAGTTCTTCAGGGTTACAAAACGCTTCGTGCCATCTGACTCGATTCCCTCCGCACAGGTCCTTTGATCACCTTCGCCCAGTTCGTGATTTGCGCACTATTTACCCTTCCAAGCTTCCTTTCCTTCTCCGCCGGACCACAATCACTATTCCTTGTTCCTCGCGCGATCCCCTTGAAGTCGTGGGTGGCATATACAGCCTATTTTGTGACGGTAAACCTCTTGAACAACTGGGCATTCGCATACAAGATCTCTGTGCCGCTGCATATCATCCTGCGGTCTGCTGGCCCTGTAGCTTCCATGGTGACTGGTTATATCTACAATGGAAAACGCTATTCCCGAGGTCAGATCGCTTCGGTGGCCATGCTGAGCGTGGGCGTGGCAGCCGCAGCATTGGCCGATGCCCAGGCCAAAGGGATGTCAATCACAGTCGAGTCGCCTGATACCGACGTCGACATGATGACTACTGCGACAGGGTTCACCATCCTCGCTCTGGCAATGATTTTGTCCGCCTTCCAGGGAATCTACGCGGACCGCCTATATACCACTTACGGCAGAGACCATTGGAAGGAGGCTCTCTTCTACTCGCACACGCTCTCGCTACCTATATTCTTTACAAGCTACGCACAGCTGTTGTCTCAGTGGAGGGTGGTAGCTTCGTCACCATCTTTGCTGTCTCATCTCAACCGTGATATCTTGTTAGATCCGTCTGTCTCGAGGTTAACGAAGAGTACTGCATTCTCGGTGCTGGATCAAATCCAACACCACCCGTCCGTCCAGTCTATACTTACACAACTTCCCGTGCAAGTGGCATATTTGATTATGAATGCCCTGACGCAATACCTGTGTATTCGTGGTGTTCACCTTTTGTCCGCCAAGTCGTCATCATTGACAGTCACCATCTTTTTGAATATTCGCAAGCTGGTGTCGCTGCTCTTGTCAATCTATCTATTTGGAAACCATCTTGCTGGTGGTGTCTTGGCTGGAGCAGCTCTGGTGTTTGTTGGTGGTGGTCTGTATGGCTTCGAGGGTGCTCGTCTACGGAGTACGGCCAAGAAGAATCAATGATACACGGAGCTCTATATATGTATCAACCTTCAGGACCTAAACAAGAATATATATCTATGGCATCTTGTATCGCATACAAGGAAATTGCAATTTCCGCACGATCTTCACAAATTGGCTCACAGCTACGGGATATTAGACATTCTGATCATAACGGTTGGTCGAACCTCGAAAAAAGGTGAAGATATATCGATATCATGTGCAGGTCGCAATAATTGTACATAAATTGAGTTAAGAGCAACACAAATCTTCCACGCCATACGGCGGGTAACGCATCAAGCATGGCGCATAATAAGGATCTCCCGCGGGTTCCTCGAGCTTAGAGCAATAAAAAAAGAATCCATCTATAACACCTCACCCACGATCTTTGCGGCTTCTTTGTATGTCTCCAAGAGCCGCTCACACTTCTCTCGCTCGGCCTTAATACCATCGTCTTCATAAAGCAGCTCGCTGAAAAGATCCTCTTTATAAAGTTCGCTCACAAGTCTATTCTGCACCACATCCTTGCAGTGGTTCACCAGGAGATGCATGACAGCCTTGGGAACCTGGTCGGCAATGCTCTCGCGCACGATATTGAAGTAGGATGAAATGAGCCGACGGATAAGCTCAGTTTCGAGCATCTCGCGGTCGGTAAGTGCAGGCTCAGTATTCTCATTGGGCTGCAAAGAGAGATAAAATGTAAGTGAAGGGCACATGGAAAAAATTAACAGAGCTTATATTAACACTCACGAAAGCAGACACATCGCCACCATACTCGGGTGGTGCTGTGTAATCCTCGGTGGGCATAACGGAGGACCGTATTTCAGCACGGCGGATACTCTGGCTGATACTGGGTTCACTGGCATGGATTGCTTGCCGGTTGGAGTTCATTCCAGACGGCGGGGCCATGGCCGTGTTGTGAGTACCCTCCTTGCCGAAGAAATAGTTCAGGAAGGAATCGCGGGCAGTATTCGAGCCACCAAATGCAGCATGATTCGAATGAGCTCCATTCAGAGTTGCAGCGATGCCATGCTCGCCGTTGCGGCCGACGTGAGGGGACATGCTCCGTGAGCCCTTTGTGGACTGACTTCGGATGGGGAGGTTTTGTTTGGAATCGGCATGCTCCTCTTCATCGGGGTTGGCCGTGCCGTTGGCAGCCCCCAATTCCTTTTGGCGTCGTTTGTCGCGCTTCCTTTTTTCCTCCGCCATCAAGGCTTTACGTTCTTCATCCTGTTTGTTCTGCATGATTGAAGACATAGCAGCCGCAGCACCGAGGAAGTTCGGGTGATTGGTGTTGATGTAGGCCCTTTGGATTGAGATCAAAGATTCCACGTAGTTCGAGCAAGGTCCCAGACGCTCACGGAGCAGGTCAGACACGACCTCGATCAACTTTCCCTGAAGGCGAGGGAATCGTAGAAGTTCCTGGTTACCACAAGTGTGGCAAATCTTGATGAGCTCCTCATAGACCAGCTCAACACAGCGCTGACTGGGAGATTCAAGAAGTTTGATTTGGGGCTTGACCAGCAGATCAAAGGCCAATTCTGGGACAAACAAGCTGGGACGAGGGCCAGTCGAGTTGCGGATGGCGGTTCTGATATCGGAAACAGTCAAGTTATGGGTAGGATCAATGGTTTCTAAGGAGTTTCCAAAGACTGAGTTGAAAATGTAGTAGATCCTTGCTCCACCACAAAGCTCCTTGGTGGAAATCTCCGAGGAAGTTCCGTCGATGGAGGAAATGAATGAGGCAGCGAATCTAGTCATCTGCTGGAGAATCAGTGACCCACGGTGCTCCTCGCCGCTGAATTGCTTGTTTCCATAGCTGGCCAACTCCTGCTGTGTCTGGCCCATCAAAGTGTTGAGGCGAGCCTTGATGTCTGGCAACCGGTCCCGGATATGCGACATCAGGGTTGTGTTCAAAGTCTTGGCCAAGAAGTGTGTTCCGCACCGGTTAGCCATGTTGCGATATGCTGGGTGATGCCGGAAGAACTCTGATTCTGCCCGCAAGGCGTCGGAAAGTGGTTTACCAGACTGGATATCCTGCTGGGATCGATTCACCACACCAATAAAGCCAAGCTTCAAGGGATAGACACGCCCGGACAGGATGTCCATCGCGTTAGTTCCATGATCCATGAGATCCAGCTTTGACAGCACACCAATCGTCCTTCGGCCCATTGCATCTACCTGGCGAGCAAGTTTCAGCGCTTCGGAATTAACCAGGTCGACATTGGCTGGTGAGACCGCAAGAATTATACTGTTGGGCTTGGCGATGTACTCCAGAATCAAGGTTCGCGTCTGTTTTTCGATATCGGAGGGTTGGTCACCAATTGGTACCTTGGTCAATCCGGGCAGATCGACCAGGGTCAGGTTGAGCACATGAGGAGAGAAGATCTTGAGGTTGATTGGTTGTCTGTTGATGCCCTTGTTGCTTCCTGCAATTCTCGCCGTTTCGGCCTCGATCTCTTGCTTCACTTGCGCAAAGTCATCAAACTTGCGTCCGGGAAGATGGTGGAACTCGGCCCATTCGTGTTGGCCGGCAACACTTGCAGCCGTGTGCGGGATGTGAATCTCATCCTGTTCTGGCTTATCGTCGCGCTCACTGGGCACGTTGATAAGCTGCAGAATCAGAGGGCGACGGGTGACAATGCCGCTGCCTCTTGGTAGAAAGTCCCGTCCGACAATGTTCTCGAGGACCGAGGATTTTCCAGAGGATTGGGAGCCAACAACAACCTAGTAAGGAGGTCCGGATTAGCCTAACCGGCATCTACGATGAGATTCGTCCCCAAGACTGCAAGGGCTCTGCCCAAAAGAACTCACAATTTGGGGCAAGTCGAGGGAATCATTTCCAATGGTGTTGAAGACCAGATCCTGGAGCTTGTTCACCGTCACAAGTAGATCCTCGCCCAGCGATGCCATGATGTTTGGGGGTGAACCGAAGCGGGCTCCTGAAATGAAGATGGCACACACACACGGGTTTCCGGGGAAGGATACGGGGGTTAAGACACAAGGAAGGGAAGAGACGCGCAAAGCCGAGTCGCGTGCAGAGTCACCGGATCCCTATGCACTACTTGGTTACGCTGTTTATGGGCACTTTTCTGTGCACGTGATGCTGACCTAATGGCTTAGGTCAGCCTCATGACGTCGATGATCGCAATCTTATCACACAGCTAACTATACGCAGTCCTGTACGGAGTATGCACCTGCTGGGATTTCTTATTTACTTTCTAGGTTAGGCGTAATTGCTATTGAACTATATACAAAGTGGAAAGGCTGAGTGTCTAAAGACTTGTATATTTGTATCTTCAATGCGAAACTTGATTTGGAATCTGCTACGAAGCTATCTATACTAGACAGATCAAGGATACACAGAGTCTCAAGTCGACGAATGGAGGTTCCAAGGGTTGCTCTTGCTCAAGATATGAAAATGAAATCCCGAAGCCAATCACTGGTCCAACTCGACATAGTTGGCTGGGAAGAGTCCTCGTGCACCATTGTATTCACCGAGCCACCAGTCATCATCGGGGAATTCCTGAGGCCTGGTTAGCATTGTATAGAGCCGAACCGAGAAAATCTGTTTAACTTACCACATTGGTGATTTTCACGCCTTCGGGAAAGCCAATCTCATTGTCTTCAGCGGCTTCGTAGTCGAACAAAGCGGTAGCAGTAGGCCCCTTGGAGCTCACATCAGCCGCTGGCGCAGGGGCAGCGGCGGGTGTGGGAGGAGCAGGGACGGCAGCAGCATGCTCCGGCTCCGGCACGTACTCATGAGCAGCAGGCGCATGAGTTTCATGCTTGTCGTCCTCCACAATCTCCACATAATTGCCCGGGAAGAGACCACGCTCGCCCTGAGCATTGACACCCACCCACCAGTCTTCGTCCACCATTTCAATGTCGGTTACAAACTCGCCCTCACGCAACTCAATCTCATTGTCTTCGGCCTTTTCATAGTCAAATTGGACTTGGGCGCGCAGTCCGCCCTGAGGTTGCTCTGGTGCAGTGGCTTCGGCCGCAGCACGGCCAAGATCGTGCGTATCTTCCTCTAGGTCCCGTTCGTCTGGAACAGCCTCTTGAAGGCTCTGAACGGGAAGAGCTTGGGGTGGAGAGTGCTGCTCCTCGTGGGCGTCGGCAACACCTTGACCCACCGGCATAGCAATCCGGATGGGGGAGCTCTCGCGGACTGGTGGGGTGGGAGGAGTTGGGGAGCGAGGCTGCTGCGGGGGCGTGGGGAGAACTTGCTGAGCGTCATGCTCGGGCTCAGGCTCGGGTCCAGACGGTAGGCCAGGTACAGGAACGGGGCGACTGGCCTGCGGGACCGGAGGAGCGGGTGGTGCGGGAGTATCATGGGCAAATTGACCGCGGATATCACTGATGCTAGGCTGGGATTCCTCCGCTTGATCAATGGCCCTTGCGTCAACGGGTGGCTCGGGGAGTTGGGATTTCTCGTGGGTGGTTTGAACAGGGGCCCATGACTTGCCAGCGTAGGAGCTTTTCCACTCGTTTTGACCACTGGCCTGATTCTGAATCGGAGTAGGCTCAGCGCTCCGAGATGGCGGAGTCTCTCCGCGCTCCTTGGCCTTACGTTCGGCCCAGATCTGAGCAGGCGTCTTTCCTCCTTCGTCGGCAAATGTTCGGCTTGCAACACCAATTGGGGCGCTCGCGCTCGGCTTAGTATCAAGGCCAGTCGGGAGGGGCGGCTTAGTTCCAGGGAAGGAAGGACCACTGCCAAACTTATTGGCAACCTTGGGCTTGGGTAGGTTTGTCAACCGTTCTGAAGCGTTGGATGGGGCAGGTCGCTCGGGCAGCGTTGTGGGGGGCTCATTGACAGCGGGGCTCGATGAAACACTGTCACCGGTTGTTGGCTTCTGTGCCTTGGATCGGATAGCAGCAATGTCCACTTTGCCAACCGGCTCATAAGACCCCTTAACAGGTGCCGGGCGCTCATCTTTGAGCTGGCCAGATTCGGCAGCCTGTCTCCGAATGGCAGCAATATCAACTTTGCCTATTGGCTGGTATCCACCCTTGACAACGCCAGCGTCGTCTGAGGTCGTGGCAGGAGCTTGGCGAGTCGCTGTGGGGTTTGCCTTGAGCTCTTGCAGGTTCACTCTGGTTGGCTGATAGGCTGACTGAACCTTTTCCAATTGAGTCCGGGTCACTGGAGGGGCATCTGCACCCCATCCATCATCGTCCACCGGTGCTCTTCTTGAGGCCGGCTGTGGGCGAGCGGGGTTGGGGGCGATTCCTCCAGATCTCGTCGGTGTGAAAGCAGGCTTGCTGGCCACAGGAGGTCGGGGGCCGGGGGTGGGGATAGAAGACTCCCCTGCGGAATACTTAGAGCCGGAGGAGTCTGCCACCCGCTGGACAATTCCCTCGGGGGTTAAGTCCCCATCTGCCCGGGCAGTAACCTGAACATGATATCCCTACCAACCAAATTAGTTTCGCATGAAGTACGTCATGGAAAAGTGACTCCTCACATGAAGGAACTTGGAAACCGCAGCCAGGTGGCTAGTGAAATAGCCCTTGGTTCGTTCAGGAACACCTTCTCCACACCATGCAACCAAGACGTTCTTGGGGAGACCTGTGTTTGGGTCTGTCACTTTCACATACGCGAACTGTACCCTTCCTTCCGAGAATTCCTCGATGAGATCGGCCAATTCACCCTCTGCCAGTATTAGATGTCAATGGGAGTAGCATACGATTGATGGGTTGCGAGATCACTGACCTCCGGAGCTCTGAACCTTGAGCACACTCTCCTTGCCTGCGTCCTGTTGAAAGGCACTGACCAGTGGAGTAGAAACCGAAAAGACAGCCCATTGGCCGTAGGTTGGCGAACCTGCTGTAGACGGAGGAGGTGCATTCACCACCGTCTGGTAGCTCTTGGATATCGAGGGACCGTTGGACGAGAGGTTGAGAGAAGCCATGACTGGGGGGAGAGACAAGATTGTGGACCACGTGGGAGAAGATCCTTCACTCGGTGTCAGTGAAGTGAAGAAGGAGAGGATAGGAGAGAGAGGAGAGGTGAGTTGACGTAGGTGGGGCCCATAACACTGACCGGATATTTGCGGGGAGAAGATAGAGTAGAGTAGAGGATAAATAGTCAAGGAGAGAGTAAAGAGAAGAGAATAAAGAGTCAGGAGTAGAGAGTAACTAATAGTTGTATGAGACAAATAGTAAAAAGAAGATTAATGTGGTCGCCTAAGTGGTGTATACGGTTTAGCCTGTCGATAACTAGCTACTACACATTAACTTATTGTAGATTTATAATATTATATCCTATATCCTATATTATATCTTATATCCTATACTATACTGTGCTATACTGTACTATACTGTACTATTTACTATACTATAATATGTACCTAGGTAATATCACCTGTCACATAGTCAATTTCTCGGATTTACTCACCGAAAGGTGGGGAGGGGAGCTCCCTAGAAAACTTTTGGATCTTTTGACCGTTGCGTTGCATCTTGGCCATATATGTCTCTGTGCCCAACTGATACAGTCATGGGATCTTCTGATTCCAGTCGGAATGTCAACGTGTCCGCCACTTCCTCAAATAATGTATCGGCTGCTTCGTCCCCAGGTCTTAAAGGCCCTGTGGATTCTCCGCTAGATCAGCCTACTGAGGAAATACTGCCTAGAGATCGTCAGCAAAAGACTGCTACCTACGACTATGCCTATGAGAAGTCCATGAGCCACGCCGAGGCTAAACTCTTCTACCAGCATCACCAGCTAGCCTCGCGCGGTGACAACCCCTTGCCCCCGAGCCCGGTCACTACAGCCCGGTCAAGGGCCGATTCGCATCCCCAGGAACCACCAATCCACCAGCTGGACTCGATGCAGAACCAGATCTCCCAGGAGGGTTCAATGGTCCTTGATTCGGATCCAACAACACTACACCTGCAGTCCCCTGGTGACCATGATTCCTCGGCGCACTACCTTGAGGACCAGGATATCGCCAATCATTCCGCCCGAAACCAGGCCGCGCATTTGGGTGCTGCTCATGGCCAGGACGCATACCTTTCAGCAGCGGAGAGTCTGCATAGCGCCAACGTGGGAATTGGGGCACCGCAGGTGCCCAGCGGGTTTGCGCCAGGCAATGATGCCGTGACTTCGGAGCTGAATGCCATTTATCGCAAGATCAAGAAGCTTCTTGATCGTCGGGCCCAATACATGGAGCTTTCGTTGCAGGGTCCCGGGATGGACCCGAGGGATCAACCAGACTGGGAGATCTACCCGCCACCCCCAGAGCCAGCATGGGATGATGGTAAAGAATATCAACCCGGTAATGTAGGTAGACCTTCCGATGTCCCGGGCAAGAAGAGGAAAATGGGTCAGGACATTGGAGAGGATTTCGACATGGAGGAAGTACTGCCTCTTCCCGAGGAATCATCGTGGACGTATAGACTGGATGGGAACAGCGTGTACCAGGTCTTTGAATCTGAAACCGCCGCTGTCGAGCAGAAGCCTATCGTCCAAATACCCTCGTTGCGCGATTTCTATATGGATCTCGATGCCATTGTGGACGTGTCGACAGATGGGCCTGCTAAGAGCTTTGCCTTTAAGCGGCTTTCATACTTGGAAGGCAAATTCCATCTTTACACGCTGCTCAACGAATACCAGGAGATCGCGGACAGCAAGAAGGTCCCTCACAGGGACTTTTACAACGTGCGTAAGGTGGATACTCACGTCCATCATTCTGCTTGCATGAATCAGAAGCATCTTCTTCGTTTCATCAAGAGCAAGATGAGAAAGTCTCCAGACGAAGTTGTTCTCTTCCGAGATGGAAAGCATCTGACCTTGAGGGAGGTTTTTGAAAGTATCAACTTAACTGCTTACGACCTCAGCATTGATACATTGGACATGCATGTCAGTATCTCTTCCTGTTCTACTGCTTGTCTGTTTCGTTTGCATTACTATCACTCTCACCCGCCTGGTGATCCTCGCTGACTGACCTTGTAGGCACACACTGACTCTTTCCATCGATTCGACAAATTCAATCTGAAATATAATCCGGTGGGCGAATCGCGTCTACGTGAAATATTCCTCAAGACCGACAACTACATCAAGGGCCGCTATCTGGCAGAAATTACCAAGGAGGTGATCTCAGATTTGGAATCTAGCAAATATCAGATGGTGGAATGGCGGATCTCAATCTACGGTCGATCCATTCAGGAATGGGACAAGCTTGCAGCCTGGGTGGTGGACAACAAGTTGTTCTCACCCAATGTCCGTTGGCTTATCCAAGTGCCTCGTCTGTATGACGTGTACAAGTCTAGTGGCATGATGGAGAACTATGAGCAGGTGATCACCAACGTCTTCCAGCCCTTGTTTGAAGTGACCAAGGACCCCTCGAGTCATCCAAAGCTTCATATCTTCCTCCAGCGCGTGGTAGGATTTGACAGTGTAGATGACGAAAGCAAGGCCGAGCGCCGGCTCTACAGGAAGTATCCTATTCCTCGAGAATGGAATACCAAGCAGAATCCGCCCTACACTTATTGGCTTTATTTCATGTTCGCCAACATCGCCTCCCTCAACAATTGGCGCAAGCGTCGTGGATTCAACACCTTTGTCCTTCGACCGCATTGCGGTGAGGCAGGCGACCCAGACCATTTGGCTGTCGGCTTCCTCTGCTGCCATAGTATCAGTCACGGTATTTTGCTCCGCAAAGTACCCCTTCTGCAATATCTCTACTATCTGGATCAAATTGGTATTGCCATGTCGCCGCTCAGTAACAACGCGCTGTTCCTCACATACGACAAGAATCCATGCGCTAGCTTCTTCAAACGAGGACTCAATGTGTCATTGTCCACCGATGATCCTTTGCAGTTTGCCTTCACGAAGGAACCCTTGATTGAGGAATATTCGGTCGCAGCACAGATCTACAAATTTAGCGCAGTTGACATGTGCGAACTCGCTAAACATTCAGTTCTCCAAAGTGGATTTGAGCTTTCACTGAGGGCAAGATGGCTTGGTTCAAACTGCTCATTGCCAGGAGTTGCTGGTAATAACGTTGCAAAGAGTAATGTTCCAGACATTCGTGAGGCGTTCCGACATGAGACTCTGCTTGGAGAATTGTCTTTGTGAGTGTTGCCTAAAGATGCTAGGGGCATCTAGGATTGGTGCTAACTGTCATCTCTTCAGGATTGAAAGTCACTCCGAAAGCACTGTATCCCTGGAACAGAAGGGTTTGGCTCTAGGCTTTATTCCAAATCAGCCCATGAACAAACCAGGAGGTACCATGTCTGCGAACAACGGTATGTTCTGTGATGTTCATGATATCAAGAAATAGTCAAGCTAACGGTGACTGCTTATCTAGCTCCTGCACCCAAGCCACGTTCCGAATCCCGTTCTAGTGTGGCTGGCACAGATATTTCACAGAGTGAGCTTCCAATTCAAATGGCAACCTCCCCTTCATCAACCCATTTGGCTCGATCTCCTAGCAGCGTTGCTCTTGGGAGTGTTGGTGGAGCAGATGGTTTACCTGAGCAGAAGATTTTCCCAGGCATCGTTCACGAGAGGGCTCGCAAAGGAAACATGCACCAATAGTTAGATTTTTTCGACCTTATTCTCGGACTACATAGAGTCGTTTTGGGTTCTCTGTAGGACCAATAGTGTCCAAGAGAAGAAAGAGTATTTTCAAAACTGCCAGGACCCCAGCTGAAACAATTTCAATATGCAACCATTTCCAATGCACGCTCTAAGTAGGATACAAATTAATTTAAGTCATCAAATGGCCCAACTGCCTTTCCTTTCCGGTAGTCCCCAGCCTTCCAGGTTGGTTTCATCTTCCACCATGCCAGGCTCTTGCCTGGCCCATTCCTGAATATACAAGCGCAATGCTTTCCATCGGGTGCACGCGCCGCTTATATCGTTATTGTCAGGGGCAACATACCCCCGGGCATCAGCGTGCAAGTCATCCTGACGGAGCTCTTCAACTGTGATGCCTGAGATTCGGCTGAGTTCGTCGTCGTAATAACGGGCAAGACAAGGATACCCTAACGAGAGGTAGTTAAAAATTTGGGTGACAAATCCATCATGGAATTCTGCGTCAATGGCTTTCTGGATGTTGGGACTGGCGGGCTTCCGACCAGAATTCCCAGGCGAGGCCGTCAGACGATCCAGGTGAATGTGCGAAGGAGATGGGCTGAGGCCCACGCCGACACCAGCTTCATCAATCTGAGCCATGGGGGTTACAATCCCTGGAAAGAGACCCGGAACCTCCTGCCCTTGCTTCTCGTCATTGCAACAAGTCCCCATCCACAAACCAGCGCCTTTTGCGCCCTGTCGATCAGGGGCCGCGCACCACAGCCCCTCATAGTTGTTACAAAGGCCCCGGCCGCCACTAAATGCAGTATCGATGTGAGAATGCTCACAGATGGTCCCCTCTGGTGACAAGCTTTGTGGTAGAACAATGTCATGGCCAAGCATCGGTGGACTATAGCCATTTTTCTTCTGGTTCTGAGATGACTCCCGTTTTCTGGATGTCATCATTGCCCGAAGCCTCATTTCAGCCTCCTCTTTATGGTGTCGCATGTATTCAAGTTCCCAGGACAGATCCGCTGAGGATTGTCGACGAGACTTGATATGATGATGCTCCATGTGAGAAGCCGGACCCTCCTCTTCTGAGTCTCCGTCGTCTTCATCTATAGCGAAATGATCAACGGGCTCATACACCTGCTCGTTAGGAAAGGCAGCTAGTGCTTGCTCCCTCAACTGCTTCTGTGCGGAGCGGGCGGCGAGTGAAAGCAAGAACTCTGAGAATTCCTCGCTGCAACTTTCACGGGGTAACTTGCTAGAGTGTAAATCTCTAGCCATTTTATTCGATGGCCCAAGGGGTGAGGTGCACGCCGAGTGAGATCTGGAGTTATCAGACTCTTCGCTGCTATTGGATGGAATCGATGGAAGGGCTGGAACTCGAAATGAGTGCCTGCGACCCTCTTGTCGGCGCAGCAGACTGGAATACGAGAACCGAGACTCGGGTGGTGAATAGGTAACGGCACGGTGGTCGGTATCTGACCAAGATGTCGTGCCCGGGCTGGTGCTCGCGTCGGCGAATGGACCCGATGTGTTGTGTCGTGGAAGAAACTGACTGTTTTCTCTTTTTCGGACTGAGCGTGTGTCGGTCTCTATGAGTTCAGGTTTAAACCTTCTCGGGGCCATGGTCTTATGTTGTGATGGGAGGTTCTCCCCAGTAATTTCGGAAGCTGTATGAGATCTTCTATTGCTTGATTTGATGGTTTCGGTTGGCTCGGGAGCAAATCTTCTTGGCCGATGGTCATTACGGCCGTGCAAAGGTGCTTCACCTGACAAAGTAGCATGAGGTTCTATTCCACTAGAAGCAGGCTGTTGGTTCTTAGAGCTTCGCGATAAGGTTTCGATTGGTTGGGCCAAGAACCTCCGAGGAGGCTTGGAGGTCTCACTCTGAGTTGCGTATCCAGGTAGTTGAGGTCCATTCAAAGAAGTCGGATGATCCGTATGGGAAGGGTATTGAGGTGATATAAGGTCTATAGATCTGCACTCTGATCCATCTTTGGGTGTGTCCACACCAGCTTTCTGGGCTTCTGGGTGGCCCATTGTCTGATATTTGCGACCCAACACGGCTCTCTATCATGCTTTGATATTAACGCATTTAATAGAGAACGCACATCGTTTGGGAGAAAAGGTTACCGCACTGAAGATAACAACAGTGGGTCGAAAAGGCGGTGTCGGAGAGGTAGGAAGAAGCGGTGACGATAATCCCAATATAGTCTAAGGGAGATCGAGGGGAGTCAAGAGGAGAAACGAATGGGGAAAGGTAGAGAACTGGTGAAGGCCAATGAATGCGAAGATAAAGGTGAATGTGAAAGCGTGTTGGGGGAGATCCAAGGGCGGTGGGGTTTGATGACATCAAACCCGATAAGATATCAAACTTCCCTTCTGCTTCTTCTTTCTTCTTCATCATGGCCGACAAGCGCAAATTCGACGACGATCACTCTGTGTCTAAAAGGAGAGTCATTGGGCCTTCACTTCCGGCCAGTACCAGTGACAGTGATAGTGACAGCGACGATGATTTCGGTCCAAGGTTACCTCCTCCTTCTGGCGCAACACCTATGCCAGTACCTGAGGCTCCCAAGGTAGTCGAGGCAAAAGAAAGTCAGCGCGATCAATGGATGCTACAGCCTCCTGCCCAATCCGACTGGGCTACCAAAATTGATCCCACACAACTACGGAATCGCAAATTCAATTCAAGCAAGTCAGCCACGGCTCCAAAGAAGATGGATGCTTCATGGGTGGAGACCCCGGAGGAACGAATGAAGCGGTTACAGGATGCAGTCATGGGCGTCAGTGCCTCAGGTCGGAATGAAAAACAGACCGCTGCCTCGGATACAAAATTGATGGAAGACAAAATCAAGAAGTACAGGGTGAGCTTGGCCTCTTTCAACCATATACTTCTCTCTAATCCTTTTCACTTAGGAAATGACTGGCAAAGGTAGTCGCCTAGAAAGCTCCGAGGATCAAAAGGAAGAAGACGATGATCCAAGTGCTCGGGCTTTTGACCGAGAGAAGGACATGGCAATATCTTCTAGGATATCGAATGCGCAGCGCCGGGAAATGGTGAAGAAGGCTGGAGATTACACATCACGTTTCTCTAAGGGTAATTTTCTATAGATTGAGGCGAATAAAGGACCTCAACTGAACTTCTAGGTGGCTTCAGAGTGAGTTGTAGGTTATACTGTATCGTAGACATGCGCTGGATCTTTTGTTCAATATATGGAGCTGATGACAGATAACTAGTATACGATATTATACCTATAGACGCTAACTGGTACTCCCTTCCTGCTTATTAGTAGATGATCTTCCACCCGGGACTCTCATGCCTTAGTCGCCTAGTATAGCGGATACACAACTCGATAAGCCCGTTATTGTATATATACTAGATATTATTAACATATCCCTCTAGAGGTCTCTAGGATCTATATAGGTTATAGGCTTCTATACCTCCGTGCTTCTAGTTTAGTGAGTATGTAGGTAATAGACACCTATAGTAATACTTTACTCACTATATTCTTCTTAGTATAATATATTTAAGACCTCTATATTAGTAATAAGAAGTATTCTACTTAGTATGAGAGTAAAGGTAAAGTCGGACTTAGTAGCCTAAAAATCTATAAGTATTATAGAAGGCCTACTAGCGATTACTGTACTAAAACACTTAATTTATTAATACGACTTCTGACGAATCCTAGTAAGTCCTAATTAATAATTCCTAACGCTATTGTTGAAGCCTTGACTACCCTAATTAGGTCCCTAAAAGGTATAATTAAAGTTAACGTATTTCCCTACCGAGCTGGCCACCCTGGAACAACATAGTATCACAACAACGGCAGGTTATAGGACTTTCCCTTAAAAACCAATTGTTTTTGGGTGGTATTTAGTCTCTAACAGGAGCTTAAAGGATTTCTATAACTTAATAATTGAGATACAATCAGATATTTATATTTCTAGCTCCTAGCAACATAATTTTCGATACCGTGACAATGTAGGTTTCAGATTTGGTCAAAATTAATATATAGTGTTGAAAAGCCTTATCAACAGCTATCGGCAAATAATTAAATAAAATAAAAACGTGGTTGTTGAGATATTAGTGTAGAATATATCGCATTTACTATTTACTATGGTGTTCTAGGGTGGCCAGCTCGGTAGGGAAATACGTTATAGTCTAGGCGTTAATAAAGTACCGCTGCTACTCTATATATCTACTATCTACTACTATATTAATATCTGTTACTTATAAATCTATAATATAGACATTTCCGAATTATTAAGACTATTAATAAATTGTATAATATTAGTTTATATGACGTATAATAGAGTCGGACTACTTAGGAATATCTTTTTAGGAGCTTATTAAATAGCCAAACTAAGGAAGGCGATAACGGTAGAGGTCTAGGATAATTAGATAATTATGGAATAGTTATACTAGCTTCCTAGCGTCTCTCCTATTCTCTTTCTAATTAAACATCTTCGTATAACGTATTTCACATGCGAGCCGCCACCACAAGCGAGCCGACATCTCCAAAAACAGTAAATGCGACAAATTATAGCTTCTTATTTCAACCACCACAACTTAATTTAATTTCCGCTTTCCGCTATTAGAAGATTGGTATTGCTAAGCATTTTTAGTAACATATAGCAATTTTAACGAAATCAAATTTGTACATTATTGGTCGTATTGAAAATTACGTCGCTGGGCTCCAAAAATATATATATGATAGTCAATAAATCACTAAGTTCCTTAAAACTGCCTAAACCAGCTAGATATCATATAAAAGCCATAGGATTAAAAGGAAAAATTAGTATAGACCACTGTTGTTGAGATATCAAGTTGTAATCTATCGCATCTACTATGTGTTTTAGAGATGACGGCTCGCTTGTGGTGGCGGCTCGCATGTGAAATACCTCAAATATACTTTTCTACTAATAATTTACCGCTTATAATATATTAAGATAGACTAAACACTAGCCCTTTTTATGACCAGTAGACTAAATATATAAAGTTATATACTCTAGTTTTTGGCTAAAAACCTATGTCCTTTATAACTATCCTAGCTAGTATAGTAGCCTCTTATCTAAAGTAGCTATCTAGCAGTTAGTTAGCTAAGTCGATTGCTATTACGTAGAGATCCTAATATAAAACCTCGATTTATCAAAGATTATATAGGATAATCCTGAATTTATTAAGATTTATTAAGAGTAACCCTAAATAGTTTACTAATAGGAGTAGTATATATTCGAAGCCCTACTTTATAATATAATATATTAACTTTAAAATCTAGTAAGTAATTGCTCTAATATTCGTTTATTATTTAACGATATAAAAACCCAATAAGTTCCTTCTTACTATATATTGAAATGGGGATGGCACGATGGCAGTCTGATGTAGCAGCCCGGTCGATATCGATGGAGACAGCACAACCAACTACTCCCATGTCCAGTACAGACGTAGAGAACAGTCCCTGTAGGTGGCTATCGCACTGTAAATGAAGCTATATCATTGAAAGAAGAATCTGGTGGAAAACTGTAGTCATATTGAGGTTGGTAGGATGATGCTATCTCTAATAAAAGACTGCATGCAAGCTTCCTAAGGCATTTGCGATACCTCAGGCCACTAATACGCCACTGTCACGGGTTCCAGCACTACAATATCTAATCTATATTTAATATATCCTAATTTTCTAATCTATATACTTTTTTAACCTTTAAGGGGGTATAAATATACGCTCTTTAATACCTTCCTTATAACGATATACTATTTACTACCTCTTACGCGTTAAAGTTAACAAATTTTAATCCTAGACCATAATAGCTATTAATTTGCTCTTCTAAGCTCTTTATAATATCTATATCTCCCTTCTCTTACACTGAATAATCCTGACTAGATTAATACCTTTATTTAATAATATAATATAATAAGTAAGGAATTTACAAATTATTAGCTTTAAATAGATTTTGGAAAGGTAAAACGTATTAACTAGGATATATGCTATTAGGTGCATTACTATGATAGTTTTAACTAAGTTACGAACGCTAGAGACGGTAAGGTAGGCGTAATATATAAGATTAGAAGATTCTTAGTTATCTTATAATAAGCTATATAAGCACTTTATCTATAAATAAATATAT
Organism: Penicillium arizonense; assembly: GCF_001773325.1. NCBI lineage: Eukaryota > Fungi > Ascomycota > Eurotiomycetes > Eurotiales > Aspergillaceae > Penicillium > Penicillium arizonense. The sequence goes on from NW_019173301.1 coordinate 347,001, forward strand.
ATATAAAGGGGGTAAGTTATAAGAGAAACGTGACGAATAAACTAAATATTAAGTATTTATTTAAGATAGCTATATATTACCTTCCCTCCCTTTATAATTATTAATAACGATTTTCTTGAGCATTAAAGGTACTAGCGCTTATTTATTATAAACTATTTAGGAGTAAAAGCTTTTAAATCCTATCATAGTATTATATCTTCTCTTTTTTATTTCTTAAATATTAGGAGTTTACGGATCTCATTAAATACGTATATCTTACGTTAATATACCTAAATATTTTGTTATAAAAGGTATTCGGGGGCGGCTAAAGGCCTCTATTATAGAATAATAAGAAAGATTTCTATAACTTACCTTAAAAAAAGTTTAATTTATTTTAGACTATTAGATATTACCGTTATAGTAGTCGTTTATGGTAGTAATATATTACTTTTTAAATAAAGATTAGGAGTATTATAAAGTCCTTAGCTTTAAGCTACTAATTAGTGTATATTCTAGCTTAAATATTAGTAAGATTATTACTTAGCCTATATAAAGATATAATATTATTAGTAAAGTACTTATAATTACTACTAATAACGCCTTAAATAATACCATACTTGTTTAAGCTATAAATAAGTAAGAACTATTTAGTGAAATATTAAGACTACTATTATTCATATATCTTATATTACTTATATTATTTAGATAAGTCTTATAGATTTATTTAGGAAGATAAAGGTATCTTTAAATAATAACAGTATTAAGCTAAGATAGTCTTACATATAGGCGTTTCGCGTATATTAAAAATATAAGATTATAGATATACTAAATAAGGGTTTTATTTTAATCTGTATTATTATCTTCTTATCTTATTCCTATGTTTACAACCTTACTTCTATTAACATAAATTTATAATAATAAGATTCGTTCTATAGCCTCTTAAGATAAAGAGTCCAAGCTTATACTAATATAGGGTATTAAGATATAGTAGAATTCGAATTTTCTTATATTTTAGCGAGTAAAAAGACTATAATCAATATTTAATACCTTTTACTCGTAGTAGTAGCCCTATTTTATATTAAGCTAGGAAGAATAGAAGTAAATTAAATATCTACTTTTCATTCTTAAACAATTTTCTAGGCTTATAAGTCTTATCTAAGGACTAAAGACTTCAGTATTTATCTTCCCTTTAGTATATATAATGTAACATGCATGCGAGCGCCGCAGTAATACGAGCGCCGCACCACGCGTAACTCTCGCGTTTTAATTCAACCCTTCTTTTTCAACCACCCACCATGCCACCAATACGTTCTCAAAGCTCTCAAAAACGTGCTGAGCAAGAGGGTAGGATCTTATTAGCTATTTAGTCTTATAAAAATGGCAAAAAATGTTCAATTCGTCAACTGGCACGCGATTTTGACGTACCCGACCGGACCGCCGTCGTCGCATGGAAGGCGTTAAATACCGAGCAGAAACCCGCGCTAATAACCAAAAATTGACAATTTTGGAAGAGGAAACGCTAGAAAATTGGATTATCTTATTAGATAAGCGAGGAGTAGCACCCCAGCTAAATACTGTGAGAGAGGCAGCCAATTTACTGCTAGAAGGCCGTAAGGATAGCACTAATATTGTGGTCGGCGAGAAATAGGTCTACCACTTCGTTAAGCGGCATCTAGACCTTATAACTCGATTCTTATAAGCGTAAGATTACCGACGAGCTTAATGCGAGGATACGAATATGATATCTAGCTGGTTTAACTATGTGAGAGCTACGATTGACAAATACGGCATTTTAAGTGATAATATCTACAATTTCGATAAGACTAGCTTCGCTCTCGGCCTCACTATCACTACGAAAATTATTACGAAGACTTCCTACGGTCGGCGAGCCCTTTTATAGCCTAGAAATGGATAATAGGTAATAGTAATTAAGACAATAAATACGTCGGGATAGGTGCTACCGCTATACGTTATTTTTAAAGGCAAGGTCTTTATAAAGTCTTTATTTACGGGCGACACTACCTTACCGGACGATTGGCTATTCGCTATTAGTGATAATAGGTAGATAATAGATACTATTAGTCTTAAATAGCTTTAAAAGCTCTTTATACTATCGACTACTAGCTAGACGAAGGGAGGGTATTAGCTCTTAATACTCGACGGATACGGTAGCTATATTACCTCCTAATTTGATAAGATTTGCGCTAAAAATAATACTATACCAATTTATATGCCACTATATTCGTCTTATCTCTTATAACCTCTTAATATCGGCTGTTTTAGTGTGTTAAAATAGGTATATAGCAAGGTTATTAAGCCGTAGACTAGGCTTAATATCGCCCGAATTAATAAGACCGACTTTCTTAAGGTATATTAGACGTCGAGAATTGAGATATATAAGCTAGAGACTATTATAAATAGCTTCGCTAGCGCTAGTCTAGTGCTATTTAATCCTTAGCACGTTATTTCGAAGCTTAATATTCGCCTTACCCCCCCTCCCACGACCTACTAGCTATAGTAGCGATTTAAGCCGCAATTTTACCCTAAAGACGCCCCGTACGGTAAAAGAAGTGAAGAGATAGGCCTTATCTATTAGGAAGCTCGCTACTAATAACCCCGAGAGTCTAGATAATACTATTAATTAGATAGAAAAAGGGTGCTAGCTCGCGATGCATAGCTTCACTATTACGCGTTAGCAAATAAGCGATTTACTCGCTGCCAATACTAAAACGACGCGTAAAAAACGTCGTACAAAGGCCTAAATAGCTTATTAGGGTAGTCTACTAGTTTAAGAAGCAATAACGCGTATTAGTGGACTAGGGTAGGTAGAAGAAGCTATACATAAGAAGGCCGACGGCTCATCCCTAACGCCGAATTCGACCAATAAGAGGCGCCCACAGCGATACAGTTTATATAAAACGCCTAGACAGAAGAGAAATAGGTGTCCAGAGAGGTCTGAATAGCTTCAATATTAATTACATAGCGTTGTGGTTGAAAAAATTAAATAATAATAGCATATCTAATAGGTAGGTGCGGCGCTCGTATTACTGCGGCGCTCGCATGCATGTTATGTTAGTCGCCTTTTCAATTATCTTAAGTTAATTATAGTTTTTAGGTAAAAGAAGGTTCTTCAGACATAGCTTATACTATCCGCTCTTAAGACCGCGTTAGTTAACAGCTTTCAAAATTCTATAAAAGTATATATAGAATTAATAAATATTTTTATATTATTAGCGCTATTTTTGTCTCTTATATAGAATCTCTAGTCCTTTTTATTAAAATAATAGCAATTAGATAAAGTAGAAAAGATAAGCTAGAAGGATATTTATTATAATAGTTTAAAATCTAACTTAAAAGAGGTATAAGTGGCGTTTAGATATTAAGAAAGGTAATCACCGCTAAGTAGTCTATTATTAGTAGTCGGTATTTTAGAGTTTAAATCTAGTTATAAATTAAATATATCCTAGTAATCTAATAATTTATAACAAGTAGTACTTAAGCTTAGTTAATATCTTAATACTATTAAATCTAGGTATCTATCTCTAGCTTTTATATTTAACTAATATTTATTTATATTAAGTACTATAATATATATTATCTTATACTTTCTAGAAATACTATAAGTAGCCTATTCTTATAAGGTTTATTTAATATAATATCTGTTGTAGCTATAAGTATAGGCGTAGAGAGACTAGTTAACTCTATATAAGATACATCCCATAGCATTAGTTTCCGTACGCTACCACTTTCACTAGCTTAAAATGCCGGTTTTCGACCCCTTCTAAGTACATTTATATAGAGCCATATTTTTTAAAAATCATTTTCTTTACAATGACTATAACGACGTACGGTTTGATATATTAAATTTTCTTTTACGAATTTTTTAGATCGAACTACACGGCTTTAAAAGGTCGCGATTCCTTCCACTTTTGAGTTATCTAGTATAGGGGATTGCCATAAAATGCGGAAATTATGGGACCACCAATTCCAACCTCTCTATTTCAATCAGCAGGTTTTTTTTAGATCTTAAGATAAATACATATAATACTTTGGCCATTTACTTACACTTTTTCAATATAACATTTATAATAAAAAGGCTGACTTTGTGGTAAGGATATATTTTAAAAGTGGTGACATTTACGGATTTAAGGTAGGAAAATAGGAAGGGTAGGGAAACTAATGTTAGGGTATATATATACTATTAACGTTACCGTTAAGACTTATTAAGACTAAAAATAATCTATAATCTAATAATATTTATATATACTATAAGAATCGAACTTTAGAAGTGTTTACGGCTAATATTTTAGGAGTATCTCTCCTTCTAGATCTTAGGCCTAAAAGAGGCGGATAATACAGTCCTTTAACCTAACTAGTAATAATAAGAAAGACTTAATTTAACTAAGTTTAAGTATAGCCTACTTTATAACTATCACTTAATACGGTCCCTGATAGGAGGGAGATAAAGAAGTAGCTTAGTAACTAAAGACGATAAAGCGTAATCCGATCCTAAAGGTAAGATAGAGGATAATACCGACATTCCTCTCCCTCCTATATAATAACGATCATCTAGAATAGTTCGGAAGGTTCCTAAGCTATTTAATAGATATATATTAGATAGGAAATAGCTATTATTTTAATTATATAGTTTTAAAATAAAAGCGTATATTATAACTTCTTATCAATATATCCTTATACCGATTACTAATTATACTACCTATAATTCTAATACTATAAATAAATACTTAAAAATACAGGGCAAATCTATATAACTTATATAAGTCACGAGATTAAGGCATTTGGCTTATTTAAGGACCCTTAGTGTCAACCACGGGTAACTAAGAGCTATAGCCCTACTACTGGAAAGGCTTTATAAGTCATACAGATACTAGTCAAATGTTCCTTCCCACTCTGCCCCACTGTATTGCCCCAACAACCAACTCATGTTTTTCTTTTCACTCCTAAACCTCCCCTATTGCTCCGATTGTAATGAAATTAGGACCTAGAAATAGCTAAGTGCTACCACAGCTTAGCATCCGTCACCCTCCACTATACGTCAAATTTAAAAGCGATTTAGACTCGGAAAACAGCGATCGAAACAGAAAATACCAATTGAGCCCCTCTTCTTTAAGGTTAAATTTGCGCGAAATTAGCGACGCGAAAACTTCGAATTGTGGATCTTCTCGGACGAATGCTCGGTGTAACGAACCTCGAACTTTAGACTATAATAGTGCTTTTATACAACCTTGGAGGGCTTTCATAAAGGCCTTATAAATACTAAGGCTTACGTAAAAGATATTTTATAAATAGTTTAGGCCGGAATCTAGCTAGGAGGTCGAACAGAATTAATAACTATAGAACAGGACGAAAAATCGCCTTCGGGGAGGGCTTATACTACAGAGCCATATATTTCGACGCTCGAAAAAGGTCTAATGCTACTCTACACCCCTGATTTAGTATTTTAGTAAGATAACGCGAGGATCTATCTAGCGAATGATACGAGAGAGTAGTTTAAATGGTATATATATTTTAAGAGGGGTCCCGAAAAAAGTAGAGTGGGTAGGAACATTTGGTAGGGGATGTAGAAGCGGTAGTAATTAGAGGGTAACTAATATGTGCTTGATATAATAAGAATCTAGGCTAGAGGTTTTATTAATAACTAGTATAATCCATAAGAAAATATAGCTTAAGTATTCGACTAAGCTACCTAAAGGGTGAATAAATTAGTCTAGGAATACGTTACCTATTTTATTAAGATTTTGGAATATAGAGATCTAAAGAATATTTTATGGATACTTAAGTTTAGTCTCGGCTAAAAATTTCGGTCCTACCCGCTACTAAGAAGAGCGAGAATAATACTCTGAGGGTAAGCGCATAATAACTTTAGGATAATACGATAAAGCCCTCTTCTAGGTTAAAAATAAAACTTAGGACTAAAGGTATACTTTCTTACCTAGGCGGAAATATATAAACTAGTTAGATAGGACTAACCTAAAGAAATAATATCATTAGACGTAGCAGTCGGAACGATAATAATCTAGCTTATTTAAAGGATAAGATAAGAGGTAGGTAACACCTATCGCGTACCTTTTTAGGACTATAAATTAAGAAATAAGACAGAGTCCTCTATCTTATTGAGCCAACTATAGCCCTAGAAACGGTTATCTACCCTTGAAAGGCGTAAGATCTTCGATAACATGAAAGATCATGATTATCATGAAATAGGCCACTACCTATACTAAGTTACGCGCTACTAAATTATTAAAAATAAGTTAGCCCTAATAAATCTTACCGCGATTATACTATGGGCTATTAAGAGGCGGAAAAACAGTGGTCTATACCTATTTACTTATAGTACTACCGTGAATATCGATGTCTAGGATATATTAGTCAATATCCTCGTAGATTTAAAGGCTAAGGTTAAATTTATAAGCTATTAGTAGGATAAATAGTATCTACTATATAGTAAGGCTATACTTTAGCCTATCTAGGCTGTTGATAAGTAATCGGTTATATCATACAGCACCTATAAACTATATATTGAAGTTATAGATGGCGAGAGTATAATATTTTTTTTAAGATACATACCCGTTCAGATGTTCTTACTCACCCGACTTCTTAGGGTCCCCTCTCAATATATATATATCACTTACACATTATATAGCATCACTGTTTCATGGTCCATAATAATATAATTAAATTTTAGGGTTGCTTAATAATAGCACCTTCGAAAATTCGCTTAATATTTTGTATAAACCCCCTTAGCCTTCCGTACTACCTCTAAACGACTTTCTATACTTAATATTAGCGTATCTATATTTACTTAATCTAACGCCTTCTAAGCTTATACTAGGTATTTTTTAAAATAAAGCCAGTCTATCTCCCTTCTTCGTTAGCTAATAAGCTATAGAAATATCGTAAAAAGTTTTAATTTTAACTAACGCTAGACCGGTTTAAATAGATTTAAATTTAGTAAGTACGCGGGCTAATCTTCGATATATACTCTGTAGCTTTTAAACTATTCTTACGTCGCTACCGCTAGATAAATCTTTACGTTATCTTACTAAAATACTAAATCAGGGGTATAGCTTAGTATTAGACCTTTTTAAGTGCTTTAATATACGTTTTTAAAGTATAACCCCTTCCTAGAGGCGAGTATTTATTCTATTTTATAATAATTAATTATATTTAACTATCTAGCTAGATTCTAGCCTAAACTATTTATAAACTATCTTCCACGTATATTTTCTTATCTATAAGATCGCGGCGAAGACTCTTAAAGTCTATATAGAAGCACTATTATAGTCTAGAGTTTAAGGTTTACTACACTAAACACTTATCCAAGAAGATCTATAACTAGAAGCTTTTATACCGCTATTTTCGTGTAAATCTTAGCTATTTCCTTATAAGATAAGGCTTAATTAGTATCTTCCTTTTTAAACGCCGTTTTCTAAGTCTAAATTACTTTAAAATCCGCTATATAGTAGACTGAGATAACTAGGTGTCGTAGCACTACGCTATTTGTAAGTCTGAAATAGGTGCCGGCGCGCTTATAGATAGAGGTAAGTGCTAGCTTAAGAGTCTAGCTTCGAAGGATGACCGGTTTTTTCACAATTATTAAGGGTGCTATCTTCGTGATAGCGCGTAAGCGGATTATAGATTGTCTTACGAGAATAGCCGAAATCACAGCTAATTTCACCTACGAGACACCACTCTCGTGAGTAGACATAATAGCTAACATTGTATAGTAGTAAGCTACGCCGTTTTGCTTTTTTTTTACGCCAATGTCTATTGTAATTAGAGCAATAGGCGAGGTGTAGGAAGAAAAATAAAATGGTGGGTTAGTTGCCAGGTCAAATTGTAGTAGGGCAGCGGTAAGAATATATGACTAGTATCTGTATAATTAGCTTAGATATATATCCGTAGACTAAAAGGAAGGGATCGTTTATTGTTACCATAATCCTAAAGACGTTTTTAATATAGATAATACGGGTACGCTATCTTATAGCTCTAACTATAATAATACGATTAGCTTAAATCCTAATACCTAAGCTCTATATAGGCCCAATCTACCTACTATATTGACTAGATAGCTTTAGATATTATAGGAATGTCAATAATATAATAGACCTAACTATATTAGAGCCTTTTAGCGTGATAGATTATTTCGATTAAAGAAATATAATTCCTTTAAGCTATATATAGAGTATTAAGGATAAAACGAACTTAGGATTAAAAATCGCTATCTTCTACCCTAAATAGCGAAGTATTATATCTGTCAGGACCCATAGGGTCTAACAGAGATTGCGTGGGCGACTAACTAGGTTAGTCGGCACGTGAGCAAGCGCGTACTTAATACGGTGTGAGAGCATAACTTCCTAGCGGCAGTCATAGTAGCCTTTTTAGGTCACGTTCCACTTCACAGAGCTCTCACTATAGGGTCTAACAATATTATTTATTAAGCGGAAAGATTCTTACCTAGATCTCTAAGATACCTACTATAAGATCTATATCCACCTAGAAGATAAATAGCAAAAGCTTTCTATATCTAATATAGTTATTTTAGATGTATACCAATAATTTTAATCCGGCTAATTCCCCTATAATATTTTAATTATATCTTAATTAGGCCTTATCTAATATACTAGACGAATTTTATATAGTCCATCTCGATAATATCCTGCTCTTCTCTAAATAGAGGAGGAGTTAATATCATAGATGAGTAACATACTTATATAGAAAGGGGTAAATAATTATTCTATATTGCTAGGGCCCTCCGAGGACCTAATATAGATACTTCAAGTGCTAAATTATAGATATACTGTAAATTTATATCCCCTATACCTATATAACACCACGCAGTCTCTAGATTTAGGTAGGTAAGCGAGGTAGATAGCCTAGTTACGCGTGCAATATAATATAGTGGATTATATAAAGAGACTAAACGCTAGTCCTTCCTAGGACCAGCGGGGAATACTTATATACACGAACTAGCCCATTCCTGGGCGGTGAGGCCCTAGATTATCCTTTCTCCGTGTTATATACCTCCGCAGTTAGGTAGTGGTCCTCACACCCTATCTCTAATTCCCATCTAATAAATCGGGCAATAACTTAATCATAATAGTTTAATATTTATGTCCTAAACTCACCCATTTACTACGACGTATTTATTTCATTATAAGTAATAATATAGCCGTGTCACGGGACATCCCCCACACTCTCGGGTGGGGAGGGGGGGTAACTCAGCCATAATACAATTGTTAGCTATAATGCAAATTTCCTATTTTTAACTTCTAGCTTATTTTCTAGGCGTATAAGGTCTAGGATCTATGAAATAAAGCCTATCAATAGCCTTATTAGCTAATAATATATTATCCTCCTTATTTTTAAGTATTTCCTCTAATTCCTTAATATACGTATAATAATATTAGGTAGAGAATTAGTTACTAAACTTAGGAATTTATAGGCGGGTAATAGTAATAGCTTATTATATATACGTAAGATCGCTTTATCTAAATACTATCCTAAATTATCTAAAACTTATTTAGAATCTAAAGGCTAAATACACTAGTAGATCTAAATAAAGTTTTAATAGCCTTAGATCTTAGGGCTTAGTATTAGATAGTATTAATATTATAGAAGTTATATTTATTATTACTTCCACCCTATACTATAACTTTAGTATTCGCTATTTTAAAATAATACTTTAGACTTAAAAAGGCCTTAGTATTAAGTAGCTAATATAGAAAAGTTATATAAGGTATAAAATACTAAGCAATAGGTACGTTTTCTTTATAAAAATTAAGAGATTTGATAGTTATATATAATATATAGTTATCTATTAGTAAAAGCCTTATTCGCTTATATTATATATAATTTTTATAGCTTTATAAAATAGATAGAGCTATTATATAGATAGCCATACTATTTATCTAGCTACTAGGTATTAAATAGATAATTTTATACACTAAAAAAAAGGTTAATATATTACTATACTAGTCTTCTATATAGGCGCTTCTTTTAACTAAGAACTTGGAAATATTACCTAGCTATTAGCGGCGATATATTTAATAATAGTAATAGTTTTATCTTAATCTCTAGTAGTAATACTAGTAGTTTAATATGTAGAGATAATATATTAGTTAAATCCTTCGCTATTTTAGAAGCTAGTTTTATCCTAATTATAGATCTTATAATATTTAAAATTATACTTACGATAAAGAGAAGTAAGTTTATTATACTAATAGCTAATAACTCTAGAATCCTTAGCTTTAATTCGTAAAGATTCCTTTAGTTTTTATATAATAAGCTTAATATATATAGGTAGACGCTATATAAACTAATAGCTATATATTAGACTAATAACTCTCTCTAAACCTACTATTTTTAATAGGCTATTTATAGTATTTTTAGTATCTTTTATATATAGAGATATATAGTAAGAATTTAGTACTTCGATCTAGCTAATTAATATATTTTCCTAATTCGAATTTGATATATATTTAGTGGTAGGGCGATCGGAGAGAGATATCTTTCTATTTTTACGACCGCGAAGCTTCGAATAAGACACGCGATAATAGTCCGTAGCCTTACGTAGGGATAAAAATTCTTACGATTTATAAGTATCTAATACCTTAGCTAGTAGACCCTCCTTATTAGGAGATTTCTTTTAGCATTTTTAGTAGGTAAAAGTTCGCGTAAAGTTAAAAAAGTAGGAAATTTGCATTATAGCTAAGAATTGCATTATGGCTAAGGGACACCCCCTACCCGAGAGGGTGGGGGGTTATTCCGTGACATAGCTAATTAGTAGATTTTATAATAAATTAGACTAAAATAACTTATAAAGCTAATAGTCTTACTAGTATTATAGATATTATAGAGGTAATAAATATGTGTTATAGGAATAGAGCTAGTAATAAACTTATTATTAGGGGAGGAATTAAAGACGCGGCCTTTAGGAAGATCGCTAATAATAGTGGGACTATACGGATAGAACTATGATACAGATACTTGTCATATGTTCTTGCCCACTGCCCAACTACAATTTGACCTGGCAACCAAGCCTACCATTTTATTTTACTTCCTATACCTCCCCTACTGCTTTAACTGCAATAGAAATTAGCGTAGAAAAAGCAAAACGGCGTAGCTTACTACCATATAAAGGTTAGCTATTGTTTTTACTCACGAGAGTGGTGTCTCGTAGGTGAAATTAGCTAGTGATTTCGGCTATTCTCGTAAGACAATCTATAATCCGCTTACGCGCTATCACGAAGATAGTAAGTACCCTGAATAATTATGAAAAAACCGGTCGTCCATCGAAGCTAGACTCTTAAGCCAGCACTTACCACTATCTATAAGCGCGCCGGCACCTATTTTAGACTTATAAATAGCGTAGTGCTACGACACCTAGTTATCTCAGTCTACTATATAGCGGATTTTAAAGTAATTTAGACTTAGAAAACGGCGTTTAAAAAGGAAGATACTAATTAACGTAATTCACAAGCGGGCCGCCACCCCAAGCGAGCCGCCACCCTACCTATATCTATTATTTTAAATGCATTTTTCTCAAACAAAACGCCATTAAATTCGATAAGCTAAAAACTAGTTCTATTAGGACATGTAGTCAATTTATGACCCTGAATTCCACATATACTACACTTTGGTAAGGCTCTCTTACGTGGCTGTGAAGGTGCCGGAGCCGATTCTGCCTCACGGGGGGTTTGTGCTAAAACCGCTTGCTCTGGCTGCACTACTAAGGTAGAGGCCTCTAAAACTGAGAGGCCTTCTTCAGAAGTAAACTACCTTATAGATCTAGTCTTTTTCCGCTTCTTCTTCTCGCTTTTAGCGCGTAAATCGCTTACTTCTTTCTTAAGAATAGCTATTAATTATATCGTAATTTAGTAAGCCTTTAAAATCTAATTTATCGCGGAGTTAAGCGGGCTAGGTAGGCTTTATAAGCGTGCTTTTAGTAAAGCTTTAATTAAGGAAGCTTACTTTTATAATTAGACGTAGTTTAAAGGCGTTTTTAGATCCTACTCACTCCCCTAGCTTAAAGGGGGGGTCAGTATATAAAGGCGAATATCGAGCTTTTAAAGTACTCGATTAGGGTTATAAGATATTAAACCGGCGGCGGTAAAGCTATTCTTAATAGTCTCTAATTTAAACACCTTAATTCGTATAGATAGGTAGGCTTTAAGGAAGTCTAGCTTATTAATATAGTTAATTCTAATATATATTTTAATTCGATAAGCTAAGCGTAAGTATATTTTAATACCGTAAGATAGCTAATATTAAGAGGCTATAAAAGGTAAGACGAGTATAGAGACATAAATTACGATAATATTGGTTTTTTCATAAATTTATAGAACTCCGCGGTTAAATAACTTCTATAGCTATTAAGTATTAAAAGTCTATACTTCCTTTTCGTACGCGAAGAAGTAGATAGAATAGAGAGCTTTTAAAGTTACTAGAGTCTAATTTTATTAGAGGTCTATCTATTAGGACTAACCTTAAGTCTCTAATCGTCTAGAAGGCCCTTAAACTAAGATTTAATAAAAACTTTCTACCTTTAAAAATCACGTATAGAGGAAGCGCCTACCCTAAAATATTTATATAGTTAATTATAGTTATATACGCGCGATTTCTAGGCTATAAAAGCGATCGCTGATTATAGTATTCCCTTTTTATAATAACCTTCGCGGTCGTAATTAAGCCTATTATAAATCTAGCATTATTAAAGTTATATATATTATTAGGATCGATACTATAAAAAAGGATCGTTTTTTATATGAGAGAAAACTATTCTTTTTTAATTTTTAGGTATTTACACTTCGCGCACTCGTAATTGTAGCTTTTTAAGAAGTTTATAACCTAATTCTTACTAAAATAACCAAGGTAGATCTACGCGCTACGAGTAACAAATCTACTATTTCTCGTATAGAAGAGGGCTAAGAGGGTACTCCGCGCGAATCTATTTTTAAAGAGATTTCTCCTTTATTACTATTAATTCTAAGTAATTTAGGCGAGTTTTGGAGCGATTTATAAGGCTATTAAGCTAGTTCCGTAAAGAGGAGAAGGGTACTTTGAAATAACGTAATATTTCGCGTATAGAGCTAATGTCTTGCTTCTTAATAGCCTAGATAGCTAATAAGATCCTACCCTCCTACTCTACTAAATTTCGGGAGGATTAAGTACGAATTGGGGGCATATTGGGTAGTTAAACAAGGAAGGTCTAATTAATAACGCGTTTTTCGCGTCGCTGATCTAATCGGTTATATAAACCACTCGTATATAAAATACGTTAAACCGGTCTAATGTTAGTTAAAATTAAAGCTTTTTACGATATTTATAGAGCTTATTAGCTAATAAAGAAGGGAGATAAACTAGCTTTATTTTAAAAAAAAGCCTAGTAGAAGCTTAGAAGGCATTAATTATATTAAGTAAAAATACGTACCCTAATATTAAGTATAGGAAGACGTTTAAAGGTAGTGCGGAAGGCTAAGGGGTATTATCTACATTTTTTAAGCGAATTTCCGAAACTGCTATTATTAAGCAACCCTAAAATTGATTATATTATTATAAACTATAAACTAGTAGTGCTATATACTTACTATATAAGTGATATATATAGTTTAGGAGGGGACCCGAAAAAGTAGGGTGGGTAAGAACATTTAAACGGGTATATGCTATATCTAAATAAATTGAGTCGAAAATATTACAAACCTAACTTCTAGTTTAATAAGGTAGGGCTTAGAAGCCGGTTTTCCAACCCTCCCTATCGATTAATAGAAGGCTAGGAAAATGTTAGAAAACGGCACTAAGTAAACATATATATATATATAGCGTCTCTACTAGCTTACCGAATACGTTAATATTTAGGTAATTTAGTCTAGAAAATATTATTATAAAGGTTTAGTTTTACAATTATGTTTCTTTATATAAAAGATAATGAGATTTACAAATATAGGTATATATATTATAACTTTATTAATTACCGATTTAAATATATAAAGTGTAGTAAGCTAACAATATTATTACTTAAGGAATCAAGATTACGATAACGATATATATATTGTTAATATATAAGCCTAACACCTTTAAGCAGCGTTGCTTTTTGGTCGAATAGCAAAAGTCCTCTATCTTAAGAGATATATATATCATATGTCTTAGTTATTATTAATATAGTTAGACTAAAAGCGACATTATCTTTATCTATTTACATATAAACTCGGACTATCTATATAGTCCTTCATTATTAAAGAAACAATGGCGTTTTAATAGATAAAATACACATCAATCTAGATTAGAGTTATTAATTAAAGTTTAATATTAGATTAGCTGTAATACTACCTCTGTCCTAAAGCAATATAATAAACCTTCTATTTAGTTTATCATGTTTTAGTTCTATTTAATATAGACAAAGGTTATATAATACTATATAAATGTTTTAGCAATAGTTCGGATTTATTACCCTCTAAACTCTAAGAATATTTATTAATTAATATACATAAAGACGAGTATAGATAATATATAAAAAGATAGTTACTATTACATTTAGATATAGGAAGAGGATAACTACGTAAGTATATTTAAAACATAATAAAGTTATTTAGGGAATATTTGTTTATATTACTTTATAATATTAGTAGATAATTTACACTACATACTTATATTTATACCTTGTCTCATAAGCGTCGGTTAAATAAATTATAGAGGTATTACAAAATCTTTTAAATATACAACCATTTTTTAAAAAATTTTGTATCAGTAGCCTCAAAAGTACAAATATTTCATTATTAGCTTCAAAGTACGTGCTAGGTCATAATAACATAGTTCATTTCGTTTTCTAATTTCGTTTGAGATATAAATTATTTAGCATTTAACTAAATTATTGATAGCGAACCAATAATTAAGATAAGAACAGATGTATATTTATATACTATAGAAAACTTAGACTTTTGGTTTCAATATATAATAATTATACTTAATAAAAGGTGTTAGTTGTTTATAAAAAATAGATATCAAAAGAAACTAGAACTTAAATATATTTTAATTAGAGTTATCAAGATTATAAAACTTAAGTAACTTCCCTACTGTATGTTTATTAGTAGTTATAAATGATAAATATACATCATATTACTAATTTATGAACCTTATAGGACTCCACCTTAAATGTGAGATTTGATGACGATATATATGAACAACCAACCTATTTTACGATTAAATATCCAGATTAGGATCTTAATATAGCAAGATTAGATCAATCAATCAAATCAATATGATAACAACGGCAGGTTATAGGGACCTTTCCTTTAAAACCAATCCTTTTAGGTAGTATTTATTCTCTAACAGGTCTTTAAAGAATTTCTATAACTCAGTAACTGAAATATAATCAGATATTTATATTTCTAGCTCCTAGCAACGTGCCATAACAATGTAGGTTTCGGATTTCGTCAAAATTAATATATAGTGTTGAAGAGCCTTATTAACAGCTATCGGCAAATAATTAAATAAAATAAAAACGTGGTTGTTGAGACATTAGGGTAGAATATATCGTATTTACTATGATGTATTGGGGTGGCTAGCTTGGGGGTGGCTAGCTCGGTAGGGAAATATGTTAATATTTTATTGGTTTTTTTTAGCTAAAAAATAGTCTCCCGCGATCCTAGCCCTTTCTTTAGTAGGAGCTGTTATAGATAGCGGCGTGATACTAGAATCGCTCTCTATAATCTAGTAAGCTCTTATTCTCTTCTCTATCCTAGCGCTAGTTTAATAGGGCCTACCGATAGCTAGTAATATTATTTTTAATAAATAGTAAGGTAGTCGATATACTCTATTAGGTCTAATGTCGATTAGATATCGAATTACTCCCTTTTTTCTTTATTAATAGATAGTATAGAGTTACGTAGGCAAGTGTAGATCTATATATCCGCTATCCATTCTCCCTCTCTTATTTAATCTTAGTATTAGATTAATTAGGCAGCGTACTTATAGATAGACTTAGTTTCCTTCTAAGCCGTGAGGTCTAATTACGCTAATATAGCCTCTTATAGGTTTTTATATTTATTAATTGATCCTATAGCCTGGATTTTTATTTCTTTAAAATAAGGGGTATTATAAGGAAATTTAACCTTATAAAAGCTCTTTAACGTAGTTAAAGTAATACTCTAATAGGGCTAGTACTTAAACTAGTCTATATGTGTAGTCGGCCTTAAAGAATTCCTTAAAGGAAAGACCTATTTCCGGTACTTATCGTTATCTCTTATTTTATAGATTAATAAGGAAGGTGAGCCTCGCGGTTTCTTAATACCGCCGACGGCGTAGTATAAATAGGGCCTTTTAGTTAGACTCCTAATCTATCGGTTATAGTAGTCGGAAGTTATAGAGCTTAGATAGCTTATTAGGGTAATTAGTCTATATAATAGCTTCCTCGCTAAAGATAACTAGCCGCTAGATTGTTTCTAACTAAGATATACTTATTAGCGTTAACGCCCTTAATAGGTATATTGCTAGGTACTATAGATAGGGTATTACTACATACGTAAGTTAGCGGTTATATCTCGATAGGCTAGTCGGAATAACCCTATTCCTATCGGAGTTATTCTATAACTTAGGCTCTCTTAAGGTTATACGCTTCCCTTTCTAGCCGTTTAAGTTCCCTTATCCCTTACTTAGTGACGGCACCCGAAGATAGTTTAGGGGCGGTCGGTTCGATCGGCGGGAATAGCCTAGTTGGTTCCTAGATCGATTCTATATTCAGAGGTCCGAGGGTTCTAGATTTATTTCTAACTAGCCTATTTAGATAGTCTTCGGTAGACTATCTAGCTAAGGGAAGGCGCTAAGAGCGACGCGATACTATAGTTAAAATAGGTAGGTTCTACCGGGCAAACCTTAGTTAGTAGAGTATTTAGACTTATAAGACTAGGCTGTGTCTTAGGGTTTAGGTAGGTAAGCGAGGCAGATAGCTTAGTTGTACGTATAATATAATAAGGTGGATTGTATAAAGAGACCGAACGCTAGTCCTTCCTAGGACCAGGGAGAAATGCTTATATACACGAACTAGCCTATTCATGGGCGGTAAGGTCCTAGATCATCCTTTCACCGTACAGTATAAGGCATCTAGACCTCTACAGTTAGGTAGTGGTCCTAACAATATCCCCCTCCAAAGAGACCACGTCCCTAGGGTCTGACAGGCTGCGTGGGCGTACTATGTGCGGCACGTGAGCAGAGCGCGTACTTAATACGGTGTGAGAGTATGACTGCCTAGCGGCAGTCATAGTAGCCTTTTTGGTTCACATTCCACTTTACAGAGCTCTCACTATAGGTCTAACAGTGTTTCACTCACTTACACAATACGTTAGTCTCTATATTCTTCTAATATCACTTATTGTTTAGATATCTTTATCTTACCTAGTTATTAGGCTCCATCCTATAAAAAGTAGAACCCTTCTTACTTTATAATTCTAATTGGTCTTTTTAACTAAGGCTAAATATACATCCTAAAGTAGTAATAGTAAATTTGGTTATCGGTTGCTTATAGATCGCTAGCGAACCTATACTAAACTGACTCCGAGTCTATTATCCCTCTTACTACCGCCTATAATAGAGGTAGTAGTCTGTAAAATAACGTATTTGCCCACCGAGCTGGCCACCCTAGAACACCATAGTAAATGCGATTTATTCTACACTGATATCTCAATTACCACGTTTTTATTTTATTTAATTATATACCGATAGCTGTCAGTTAGGCTTTTCAACACTATATATTAACTTTGACGAAATCTAAAACCTACATTGTTACGGTATCGAAAATTATGTTACTAGGAGCTAGAAATATAAGTATCTGATTGTATTCTCAATTACTAAGTTATAGAAATTCGTTAAACTCCTATTAGAGACTAAGTACTACCTAAAAAGTATTTATTTTGAAGGAAAAGTCCCTATAACCTACCGTTATTATAATACTATATTATAATTTATCGTATTTACTATAGTGCTCTAGGGTAGCTAGCTCGGGGTCTAGCTAGCTTACTAGCTTAGTAGGGAAATACAGTCCTTAAAATAGCACTACCTAGATTAATAAGTATATCGCTAAGATAGAGCGAGCGCCTTAAACCCCTTTATACGATATTTACTTAGAAAAGGGTATTTAAAGAAGGGATAGATTATATAACTAAGATATTAATTTTATATCGCTATCGACGCTCTTCCTCTATATTATCTAAATAAAGACAAGATTCTAGAGATATTTAGGCTCTCGTTTTTAAGATATATTATATAATATAACGCTAGAGCTAGCTTAATATCCTTTAGTTATATATTTATATGTACGACCTTATGTATAGATTAGACAATAGAAAGATCCTTAGTACTACTAAATATAAGCTCTAACTACTATAAAAGATAGTAATATTATATCCAAGAGAAAGCGGAACCTTATTAAATCCCTTATAAAATAATATAGGACTTATTTAAGAACTATTCCCTTTCGTTACTATTAACTTAGCTATATTTAAATAAAAGCTAATATCCCTATTTCTTTATAAGAGTATTGATAAAGCCTAAATTAAAGTATAAGCAATTGTAACTCCTATCTTCTATAGCTTAGATAATATTTTAAAGCACTATTATTCACTTTTAAGGTTCTTACTAAAATTTAGCTTTACCTCTAATCGCGTATTTAAAATACTATACTTTATCTACTAAAAAGGTAGGATAAGATAATAATTAAAATATAACTACTAGAATATATTAAATTAACGTAAATTTAATAGAGCTATACAATTACTAGCGAAACAATATTTTAACCCTACAAAAAAAAACTAAATAGCTACTTTTATTTATGAATTAATATATTACTAAGAACAGAGATAATAACTTTTTTTACTAGATTCTAATTAGTAATAGTTTATTTAATTAAGAAAAGCTAGAGGATTAATATAGAAGCTAGAACGCTAACCTTATAAGATAAATCAGGACTATAATCCGCCCATATTATAATTACTATATAGAATAATATTAAATATAAATAAACTTTAATAGCGGAGCTAACTCTTAATAATATAGACTTTATCGCGTATTACTTATAGGTATTATTATCTTTTAGTAGGTAGAGAAAGAGTAAATAATAATAGCAATTTATTAGTTAGAAAGTTAGAGAAGAAGATAAGCTTTAGATCTCCGCGGACTATCTAGCTATACTTATAACTATTATAGGTTATATGATCTTAATATTATCTTTGCTATTAATATTAGACCTTACTATAAGAGCTTATAAAATAGAATATAAACTAAAAAGCCTACTATAGCTACTACTAGGCAATTATACTCATATTATATCAAGTACGCGTTTAGCTTATATACTAACTAATATAATTAGTCACCTACGTAGTCTATTAGACCTAGAGGTCCTAATAATTATTTAAAGATCGATACCTTATAGGATATAGGTACTCCTTATTATAGTAACGGATCTATAGAGGTACTTATACCTTTAAAATAGGTTACCTAGCTATCGATCGCGACCTATCTTAAAGCAGGTAGTCTAGTCTTCCTATTAGTAATAATAGTACGTAATAAATACGTCTACTTTTCGCTATATAAATATTAGTGGTAGTATATAATACTATTATATTTAATAGCTACCTTATATTAGTTTATAAAGGAGTACTAGAATTACGTGTATATATATATATATATAATAGTAAAAGTCCCTAAAGAAGTACAGTTCTAAATAATAATTTAGAAGACCCTATTTTAAATAAGCGGCTTCCTAACGAATTACTAACTTATTACTATATATTTGCTCCTAAAATCACTGACCTATTATCTTATAAAGTAATAGATTATATTATTAAGATAAAAGATAGCGAAATACCGCTATATAGCCTAATTTACCCCCCCCTCTTAGATAGAATAGTAAGAGCTTTAGTCCTATCTAGATAAGAATCTTAATAATAGTCGTATCTAACCCTTAAAAGTTCTAGTAGAGGCCTCTATCCTATCTATGCTAAAACAATATAGTAGTCTACTTTTCTATATATATTATCGAGGGTTCTATAAGACTATATAGTAGTCTATAGGTTTAGATAGGTAATCGAGATAGAAGCCCTAGTTATATTATATTAAGAGACTAAACACTAGTCCTTCCTAGGGCTAACGGGAATATTTATAAAGCAGCTTAAGATTAATAGTAGATAGGCAAGATAACTTATATTTTTAACTCCTTAAGTTTACTATAAAGTATCACGCTAGTAAGACTAATCCCGTAAATAGTTATTAAGTAATTTTATATTATTTAGTGCCTTTATACTATTACGTATACTCCTATCGACTATATTCTAGGAGGAAGAGATAACTATTATCTCTATACTACTAAGTGTATCGCTATTATAGGGCCTCTAGAACAGTCGTTAATTACTACTATGTAGTTTTATTACTAGTCTTAGAAGAACACGCTATTATAGGTTGAACTATTAGAGAAGATTATATATAATTAAGTTGTTAGTATAAGCGTATATCTAAGCTATATCTTATCTAAGGCTTAGATCCGAAAAGCTTATAATATAAAAGGTTATTAGCTATGCTTATTATTAGGTCTATTAATGGTTTAAACCTTATAGCCTTCTATGATCCTAGTGATCTTATGATCTATGATCATTGCACTAGTGATCCTATGACCTATGATTTGAAATACCTTATAGAACTTCACGATTCTACGTCGTTCTATTAGGTAAGCTAGTTAGCTATATATAGGACCTCGAAGAAGGGTCCTAAGAAAAAAAGAACTATCATCTACTTTTATTTTTCTTGACTATCAAGTGATACCATCAATTACCTTACCTAAATATTATAACCTTCTCACACCTCACCGTCGACAACTATCGTGACTATCACCTTACCTCACCGTCGCTTATATAATATAATATATTATATAAGATATAACCCCTAAGCACACGTCACTTCTGCTTATATAAGTATATCTGTAGGTTAGATAGTATAATAGATTTAAGTCCCTTATTAAGCGAATATAATATAAAGACCTATATATACGCTATAAGGTCGCTAACCGTAAGTTAAGGTAGCGTAGGAATCTTAATAATAGGAAAGGAAGTAATAATATATTAATATTATTGGTAGAGAAAGGATAGGGGGAGAGAGAGACTTACTGTAATAACCCCCTTATAAGTTATCTGAGTTAAACCTATGTTACTAAATTATTATAGGCTAATATAGTAAAGAATATATAGTGTACCAAAGAGCCGCTACGCTAAATTATCGACCTTATAGCGAGCTATAACCGCTATTAATTGCCTAGCGACCTTTTAGTGACTTATAATAGACTTACTACCTATTTAGTACAGATAATATATATAGATAACACCGTTAACGCGATATTAGTTATTAAGGATAGATTCTCGAAATACGCGGTATCCCTACCTACCTTATCTATAATTAATATTATATAATTACCTCGGGTATTCTACTAATAAATTAAGCTCTAATTCGGACCGTATAATAGTAAAAGAAAATATATAAACTAAGTATTAGAGAGCTATCTTTAGTACTTTGTTAATATAGAATAATTTAAGTAGCTAACCCTTCTTATAATAGCGTAGATTCTATATAGGGCTCTTACCCTTTAAAACGTTGTATAGCTATGACCTAACGTAATTTATATATAAACTACTACTATATACGAGCCGCTATACTATCTAAGAATATATCGAAAATGGGTATATAATATTTAATTACCTACTATACTACGTACTCGTACTTATTCTTAATTATATAGAGTAAGATAGTGGGAACTTATTAGCTATGTAGGCTACTAAGAAAAAGAAATAAGTTTTATTACTTACGCTACTCGGACTTTTAAACATCGCGTTTAACTCTGTAGCCGGCAAGCACTTTTATACCCTAGAAATGGCGAGTAGCCTACTAAAATAATATATATAAATTATTAGGATAGCTGCTCCGCCTATACGTAATATTTAAAAGTAAGATCTATATTAAATTTTAGATCGATAGCGTTCTAGACGATTAGCGCTTTAAAGTTAGTCTAAACGGATAGAATTCCGATAAAATTAGCCTTCGCTAGCTTAGAAAGCTCTTTATTTCTCCTTCGATAATCGCTTAAATAAAGGAAAAATATTAAGTTCTAATACTTAATAGTAATCGCCATTATTTGCCGGAGTTCGATAAAATTTATAAGAATAATAATATTATCGTAATATATATAGCTCTACACTCGTTTTATCTTTTATAGCCTTTCGATATCTACTATTGTATAGTAATAAGACGTCTGATTATATAGTGGGCTTATTAAATCGAAAATACGTGTTTAAAACTTTTCCTAATAGTACTATTTATATATATATATAAAATATTAGGTCGAGATTAGGTCCTTCGGTCCTTAGTAATACTAAGATTAGGTCTAAAGTTAGGTTCTAGAGAAGCCTACTTATAAGGCTTTTAGCCCTATCCTATTATTATCGTAAGCCCTAATCTCTGACTTATAAACCCCTTCCGCTATATACCCTTATTCTCCTATCGTTTCTCTTTCTATACGTCACTATATTATAGCACTACTAGCTACCTTTCCTAGTACGGCTTTAATAGGCTTCGTTCTCTTTAAAATCTTACACGGGTATTAAATAGCTTACTCTTAGGTAAGACAAAGAGAAACTAAAGTTAACGTATTTCCCTACCGAGTGGGCCACCCCTACCGAGTGGGCCACCTACACCGGTCTATTCATTTTAAATGCATTTATCTCAACCAAAACGCCATTAAATTCAATAAGCTAAACTCGAGGTCTATTAGGACATGTAGTTATTCTATAACCCTGAATTCCACATACACTACACTTCGTTTTTGCCCTCGTACGCGGCTAAGAAGGTGCCGGAGCTGGCCCTACCTCACGGGATCCTTCTGCTAAAACTGCTTACTCTAGCTGCGCTATTAAGGCAGAGGCCTCTAAAACTAAGAGCATTTGACTTGTAGACCGAGTCTTTTTTCGCTTCTTCTTCTCGTTTTTAACGCGTAAATCGCCTATTTCTTTCTTAAGAATAGCTGCCGATTATATCGTGATTTAATAGGCTTTTAAAACTTGATTTATCGTAGAATTAAGCGGGCTTAGTAGACTTTTTGAGCGCTACTTTAGTAAAGCTTTAATTAAGGAAGCTTATTTTTGTAATTAGACGTAGTTCGATAGCGTTTTTAGCGACTACTTACTATCTGTAAAGAAGAGGGGTCTAGTGTTTGCAGGATAGAGCCTGTCAACTAGGTAAGATGAAGATGCCTAGGAACAAGTAGTATATTGGAGGAATACAGAGACTGATTCTTGCAGCACCTCTAGGTTCTCCTGGAGTGCACTATTTAACATGGGGGATCAGCGTTACGGTGAGGAAACGCTGACGTGTCGACACCTGTATGATGTTGA